>NC_044927.1:22643072-22690991 GCF_003576645.1 Ipomoea triloba
AAAAAAAAAAAAAAAAAAAAAAAAAAAAAAAAAAAAAAAAAACTCGAGTCACAATTCAATCCAGCTTTTGAGCTTCAATTGTTCAAAGTCACACTTAAATGATTTAATAAAGAGATAATATCAAATGGTTGTCTGAATATTGTACTATCACTCTTTTTAGTCTTTGACTTTCAGTTTGACAAAAACGCGTACCTTGACTTTCATTTTTTACCACAAATAGTCCTCCGTTAAAATTTTTGTTAAATGAGTGTTAAATCTATGACAATTATCGTCAAATTAATTAATATGATTATGATTATCTCTTTTAGAGAATTATGTGAGTTAATTTAATATGATTATAATAGCCATGGCGTATGTAAACCTTATCCTGGGGCAACATAGGTGACAATGATAAAGATAATATGCAGTTCAGCTCGCTTAGTAGGCTACCCTCTGATAAACCAATAAAAGTTATAAGATCAGGTGTGTATTTTAAAGTGGGAATATAATTATATTGTCAATGCACAAAAGAATGGAGATGAAGATTCAGGTGATGTGCAAGATATTCCAACCAGAGTTTTTTTTTTAGTACTACTAACTCTGTTACAACCAGAGTTAGTCTTGTCTTTGTTTGGCCAGATTATTAATGACTAGAGATAAAGATTCAGGTCTTGTCTTTGTTTGGCCAGATCATTAATGACTGGAGATGAAGATTCAGGTGGTGTGCAAGATATTCCAACCAGAGGTATTAGTCTTGTCTTTGTTTGGCCAGATCATTAATGATGTTATAGAAGCTTTAAGTTCATTCCTTCAAGGAACCTAACTTCCAATTTGTGAAACAGTCTGTAATTCAAGTTTTCTATAGTATAGCTAGGTAAGTTGTTTGACTTGTTTCTGTGTCAAGACTGTAAAGAGTGGTTTGCTATTCCATCGAACTTTGTTGTAAACAATTCATGTTATGATTTAATGAATTAACTACTTCCTTTTAAAGAAATAAGTACTAACACAATAGTCAGAGGACCATATGTTATATGTAGTAGTATTAACTTGTTTAAGGTTAGATTTTATTACAAATCAGCCACTCGGAGAATCAATTTTTTTTTTTTTTTTGGAATAAGAGAGTCAAGTAAGTTAAGTATACAAATTGTTAAACATTTTGTTATAATTCCCAAAAGTGGAGAAACGACCAGAATTAGAAATGGCTGAAATATAAACCAAAACTAACTATAACATTTAGAAATAAATTCTTTGGCCTGCAATAAAATGTTGTCACACTACTACCACTCGGGAAAGCCCGCCTTGTAATCCTAGCCAGCAAAGAATCACAAGGTGATAAACCGGCTGACTCAAACTAAAAAATGGCAATAGACAGCTCTTACAGAAAGTCGAAGTCAATTGTCCAACCAACTCAACTGAAGATACCTTGTAAGAATTTTGCTCTGAATCTTCTTCTTCTTCTTCTACCAAATGCTTGAGACAGTAGCTAACTTTTTTTCCATGATTGAAGATCAATGATGATAAAGCTGAGAAGTTAACTCAAAAGAGGCCTTTGCATCAACCTGCAGCACTAGCCAGATATACAAAGATCAAGTATCTACATTGTTCTCATCATGCAGAACCTAGGCTGCAACTAAATTACTTGCTCATAAAGTCATAGGTAAAGAACAAAACAAATTGAAGCCAGGACTGATTAACATGCAGCTTTCGAAACAATTTTAAGCAAAATACTCCTTACAAGCATAATCTGATAACAACCACATGATATTCAAATATGCAGTAGCTCCAAACACTTGCATAAGGTAAATCAAGCCGGTTATCCTGTTTGAATAAAGATCTGCATGATATTTGCAGCAGAATAGTAAATTTAAAGAAACGTGCACAAGGAAATGAAACCGAACAAATGAAGCAATGAAACTAGAGTCTTCTATCGCACAACAATCTTACCTCGGGGATCCTTTTCTATCTTGGCAGCAAACTGTCCAATTGAACCAGGATGCAACTTTACATTACCATCAAGGAACAATACATACACTTGAAACGCCTAAATATATAATAGATATATACTATAAAAATTCCAATAGTGTCATCTTGCCCCACTGGTATAAGGGAGGATTCACCACCGATTCACTAAAAACATAACATTATCATGTTACTATGTTAAGAATCAATTTTCCAGAACCTTGAACTTGCCTTTGTTTACAAAGAGGTTGTTTCAATGGCTCAAATACATGAGCAAAATGATCAAAAGAGGAGCACTTGAACAGTAGACCAAGTGAAGCGTTAAAGAGTTAATGTATATGATGACAATATTCTTTCCTCAGTAAGATCATTAAATTAGAGACTTAGAACAAAAGAGAAGTTTGTTAATCACAAACTCTCATGGAATACATGAAATTGATTTAAAGTAACTTACAACCTGATTTTATAAAACTAGAGGATTAGTTTGCTTGTCCAGCAACTGACTATTTGTACGGTAGTTTCTGCCAATCAAGTAATGAAGGAGGACACCTGCTGCAACGCTTACATTCAAGCTCTCTACGGCCATGAATGGCTTGAAGTTACGACTAGAATAGTCGTTATCTGTTTCAGCATCTATTGCATCTTCATCTCCCTTTGCAGTTATATCGACTGGGATGTTACCTGGAATCATAACCAGTTGAGTACATGACCTCTCGACCAATGGCCTCAAACCGGTGCCCTCACTGCCCAAAACAAGAATTGTAGGAACACCCTGTTCAACCTCATTCAAAGGAACGGCTCTTGAAGATACTGAGCCTCCTAAAACCCGCCAACCATTATCAGCCGAAGATGTCAAGAACTGCATCATATTCTTGCAAGATCTAACCTCCATTAACTCGAGAGAGCCTGCACTTGCTTTGCTCACAACCCCACTCAAGGGAGCAGAGTTCTTAGCGCACAAAACCACCCCTGAAGCTCCAAAGAAGTAAGCAGATCGAATAATTGCTCCTAGATTCTGAGGATCAGTTACCTCATCCAGAGCTACCCAAAGAGGGGCATCCTCTCCCTCAACCAAAACAGGTTCTAATTCTCTAATGCTAACCATTTCTAATGGTGAAGCATCAAGGACTAACCCTTGGTGGGGCCTGTTATCAGCAACCATGTTCAGGTCATGTTTAGACACCTCCTTTGTACACAAACCAATTTTTTCGGCCATCTTCAAAACTCTCTCAACTCCTTTCTTATCCTTCTTCTTCCTATTGTTTCCACTCAAATCCAACCCTTCTTGAACATACAAAGCATAGAATTCCCTCCTTTCAGCAGATAAAGCAGCCAAAACCGGACCAACCCCATAAACCCCTTCACCAACCATTTTTGGTACTGTTGATTCTGTAGCCTCTTTCCACGTCTTCCGACCCCAATTTTCCTGATTATTCCACCTCTTAACCGCAGGCCTGTCAGAACCATTTGTCACTTTAACTCTATTAAACCTATTCTTGATCTTATCCCATCTAGGATCATCAATTTCCTCAGTTTCTTCTTCCTCTTCTACTTCACCACCATAATCTTTATCCTTGCCCTCATTCCTTCTTCCATCGTATCTCCTAACTTCAACATCTTCCACACTGGAAACACCACCTTTCAAGTACTTCTCTGCAGATTCCTCCCAAGCAGACCGGCTTGTTCTCATTGCCATCACTTTCTCAGAACTTTTAGCTTGTTTAGATTTATCAATTGCTAGCCATGGAAGATTCTTTCCATTGCCTCTAGCACCTTTACCCGAATAAGAACTTGAAAAACACCTACCACTAATTAATTGGCAACTCCCCGCAAAAATTCCACTCGAAAATTTCAGGTTATTGACTGAGATATGAATGAGATTTAACAATGGGCACTTTTCTTGGGATTTTCCAGTGAACCCATTAGGAAAGTTCCCAGATTTCAATGCGAGTGTAGGGCTTAGTGCTTTTGGGTGGCACATAATCAATAAAGATTGAGGCTTTGTATGAAGTTGCTTCAGCATAGTGGGCTGCTATGAATAAAACTTTAAAAGATATGTATAAAACAGCTTGAACTGAACAGGGAATCTGCAAATAATGCTATACTAGTTAAAGTTTATATATGATGATTAAAACAAAACCTGGAAATTTTCGAATCGGCTGCTTCAATTCTTCATCTGCAGCCCAAGACGGCTGAACTGGAAATTCTTGTAGTTGAAGGATTTTTGGAGGGTTTATCACTTTATCTTTAATCATACGACGCCGTTCCCCCTGGCTGCAAGATTGCAGTTTCTAAGACCACCTTATACTTGGTTAATATTGTATTATGATCCCTATATAAATACAAAACATTAAAAATTAAAAAATAAAACGTTGAGCATACCATTAATTTAAATGGAAAAAAAATACCAGTAACTTTTATTTTAATTTTTCATAAATATTAAATTGTAACTGCTAAAATACATTTTTGTATATTTATCCAAAAAAAAAAACTTGAGAGTCATTGAGAGAACTTGGTAATCCTCCTTCTAGAGAGTGTACACGCAAAATGTAGAAACTTCGAGACTGACAGGACGAGTCATGATTTACCTCCTCTAACCGTTCATGTGTAAACATTATAAGGGCTTAGGATCAATCTAGCGTGAGATAACTAATCTCTACTCCCTTCGTCTTATTTTATGTGTCTGATTCGGTTAAAGAGGCTTGATTGAATTCATTTTTAATTCAAATTTTCATAATATTAAATACAATATTAATATATAAAATTTATATATTTATAAACTAAAATAAAAAATACTACTAAACAAAAAAAATTAAATTTAAAAATAATTAAAAAAAATAAGAAGAAAAAAAACTAATATAATCTGTGAATAGTAAATATGAGTAAAATTGAATAGAAGAACAAATTACAAATGGTAATTGCGATTTCTCCTTGTGAACAAAAACATTATTGTATTGGTGCTAGAATTTGAAAGGAAATTTCATATTTGGAGTCAAAATAATGCTAGTGTAGGAAAAGTTGCGTGGTTTTTCCGTCATTGACCGCTAACCCCTTCTCCAAGTTGGAACCAGCAAAATCAGACCTAGAAAGTACAATTCCATTCTTCTTGCAATCATCGTCTGAAAACCCTCTCTAAACCCTCAGCCGCCGCTATGGGAACGCCGGAAACTTCAAGGGAACCATGTCCCGATCGGATCCTAGACGACGTCGGCGGCGCCTTCGGCATGGGAGCCGTGGGCGGCTCCGCCTTCCACTTCGTTAAAGGCCTCTACAACTCGCCCAACGGCGCCCGGATGATCGGCGCCACCCAAGCCGTCCGGATGAACGCGCCGAGGATCGGCGGCAGCTTCGCCGTCTGGGGCGGCCTTTTCTCCGTCTTCGACTGCTCCATGGTCTACGTCCGCCAGAAGGAGGATCCGTGGAACTCCATCGTCGCCGGAGCCGCCACGGGCGGCGTCCTCTCCCTGCGCCAGGGCCTCGGCGCGTCGGCGCGATCCGCCGCCTTCGGAGGCGTCCTCTTGGCTCTCATCGAAGGCGCCGGTATCATGCTCAACAAACTCACGAGTATTCCGCAGGACGCTCCGATCTACGTGGATGACCCTCTGGCACCTCCAGGTGGGTTCCAGCAGGCGGCGCCGGAGTCTTCCCCGTCCCCGATCGCATCGTCGTGGTTCGGAGGACTGTTCGGAGGAAACAAAGAGGAAGAGAATAAGAACGGCGTGAAGACGGAGATTCTGGAGAGCTTTGATTCGCCCATCCCACCAACATTCGAGTTAAAGTGAAATTCTCCCTTCAAATTCAAACCTAAATTTTTAGTTTTTGTTGTAGAACAATTGAAATTAGTTTTATTATGAGAATCGGATTCAAGGCTTTAGTAGAACAGTAGCAAATGTATGTTGTCTTTCCCATCAATATATGAATTTTTGCAATTTTCAAACAGCCGAAAATTTGTAATTTATCTGCAAATAAATATGATTTGCAAGAATCTTGAATATTGTTCATCTTGTTGATGTATGCTCATTGCTTTTTGAGTGAATGTTCATGGTATAATGCTCGTGCCTCTCAAGTAAATCAAATGAAAGCTTAAAAAGATTTGCTTATATATCCATCCATCTTCTTATTACATACATGAATTGCTACAATGGCGATGGAGTTTTTTCATTCTCAGCCATGGCATAAAATGGTCCATTCCTGTTTGGGCCTATAGAAATATACCAGCCCATCATGTGAGTCCAAAGTTCAAACAACACTCCCATTAATTGTCTCTCATAACATCGTGATGGATGGCAATAGGATCCGATAGCAAATTTTATTGTGTACCATGATCAAGATAGCAAATGTTGAATTCCAATTCATGGGGTACCCCCATGAATTGCAATTCGGTGGAGAGGAGGGGCAATTTGTTGGTGTAAAGACAATTTTGCCCCTCCTCCCATACCCTTTGTTTTTTTTTTTTAACTTTGAAAGAATTATTATTATTATTATTATTATTATTATTTTGAAATAATAATTACTAGGGCATTTTAGTCATTTTGTCGCTTCTTATCTTTCAATTCCCTGTACTCCTATTTCTGCATACCAAACACTGTAATTTCAATTCCTACTTTATTCATTGAATTGCAATTCCACCGAATTACAATTCTTTTCCCTCATAATTCCCTCATCCCAACCAAACGCCCTGTATATGTTATTGCATAAGCTCTACTTTTAGTTTAATTTTTTACTTATAGTTTTATTATAGTAATGTTGAAGTATCATTTTAATTACATTTCTCATGGGAAATAGGCAAATTATGCTATGGACCGGGTTCACATTGCAAGGTGGACCCGGGTCTATGTTCACAAATTTAAAACTCTACGTTCACAATTTTAGATCTCAATATACAAAATTACATTACTCAATATTCACAACTTTTGAACTCTATATTCACAATTTTGTTAAATAGATTCAAAAATTGTGTTATAATGTTGAACATAGAGTTTTGATATTCTTGAATATAGAGTTATGAAATTGTGAACATAGAGTTATAAAATTATGAACATAGAGTTATGAAATTGTGAACGTAGAGCTATGAAATTGTGAACATGAAATTATGAAATTGTGAACATGAAGTTATAAAACTGTGAACATTGAGTTATAAAACTATGAACATGGGGTTATGAAATTATGAACATAGAGTTATGAAACTGTGAACATAGACTTGGGTCCACCTTGCAAGGTAGACCCGAGCCCATGGCAACAACTGTGGGAAATATCCACGAGCCGGGTATACATACGACTACGGTGTATTTGCTGGGCACTAAGCCTGGTCACTGAAGAGAATCGATCCCGAGCTTGACCGACCTAAAGACCGGCCAATTCGACCTAATTGTGAAGCCCGAGTAGATGCATCTTCAATATTAGACTCGCTCCGCTTGGAGTGGAACCCGACCTTCTTAGGTTGGGAACTAGATGCATCTTCAATATTAGACTCGTTTTGCTTGGAGTGGAACCCGACCTTCTTAGGTTAGGAAGTCCCCCTGTGACAGGCTACTTGAGAACTGGTACCAAGATTTCCTATTGTGCGCCAGTCACATCACTCAGTGGTTGTTCAGGATGACCTTAACACGTGGGCATTGTAACACTGCT
Organism: Ipomoea triloba; assembly: GCF_003576645.1. NCBI lineage: Eukaryota > Viridiplantae > Streptophyta > Magnoliopsida > Solanales > Convolvulaceae > Ipomoea > Ipomoea triloba. The sequence continues at coordinate 22,650,639 of NC_044927.1, forward strand.
CCCGAGCTAACCCACTGCATGTGCAACACGTGTTAAGCATGTCGGGAGCCAGACATGTGTTTCCTTTCATCCCCTATAAATACTGCATTTAATGCGAGGGTGAGAGACTTTAGACATTTTCACCTACCACGTATTAGCTCGAGACCCTCTGACTGCACGTCATTTACCGAGTTCGAGACTTGAAAAACAAGCGGACTATAATAGGGTCCAAATACAACCCGACCTCAACCCAAGGGGGTAGCTCAAGTGGCAAGTGAGCCCTCTTTGTAGCGAAGAATTCCGAGAGAATTCGGGTTTGATTTCCATAAGCGACAATTACGATTCCCCATTTCAACTTCATTTAAAAATAAACGCAATCATTATTCTTGCATCATGACTAAAATGTAAACTTTTAATATACTAAAGGTACATTATATTGTTTTTTACTGAATGTACATTATTTGAGTACTGAAAGTACATTAATTTGTATACTATCAAATAATGTACATTCATAGAACATATAATACTTTGTAAAGAATTATAAGTATTTCAAAAAAAGAGAGTAAATTGTCATTTTGGTCCACTGACTATAGAGGTCCTGTTAATTGCAGTCCACGACTTTCAAAACTGTTAATTGCATACCATGACTATTCAATTTTTATCAATTTTGGTCACTCCGGCCAAATTACCGGCCAACTTCGCCAGAAAATTCTAAACCCTAAAATAATTAGGGGTATTTTAGTAATTTCACATGTTTGTTCTTCATCTCCGATGTTCTTGCACTTTTCCAACAATGCCTTCGCGATGAACAGAGTAGTAGACGGCAGTGTTCCCCCTCCAGCGTAGCGTAAGCATCCCCTGTAGCAAAGTAGACGACGGTGTTCTCCTTTTAGCAACGGCGGGAAAATGGTGCACGGGACGGTGAGCACGTGGGCGACGAACACCGCGCGTCCGGACGGTATCCGACAGAGGAGCTCCACCGTGGCCCGCGCTCGTTTGGCGTCGCACTTTCAAGTTTTGATGTTTTTATTTGCTTCAAGTTTCATCGTCTTGAAATTGCATCCAAAAGGCAAGAACCGGCAGATGGTCCACCGGAGAAGAAGAAAACAGACATGAAATGACTAATATACCCTCATTATTTTTGGGTTTAGAATTTTCCCGCGACATTTGGCCGGTAATTTGGCCGGAGCGACCAAAATTGATAAAAATTGAATAGTCATGGTATGCAATTAACAGTTTTGAAAGTCGTGAACTGCAATTAACAGGACCCCTATAGTCAGTGGACCAAAATGACAATTTGCTAAAAAAAATATATTCATGGTTCACAGAAAAAGTTTTCCAATATATTTTATTGTATGATTTTTATTTTTTTTGTTTTATTTTCACACACGATAGTTTCATTATAGTAACATTAAAGTATCATTTTAATTGTATTACAGTTTTATTTGACAATATACATATATATATATATATATATATATATATATATAACATGATATTTTATTGGTTCACAGTAATAGCAAAAAAAGGACACTATATTAGACCATGGTCCACAGACACCATGATCAACTGTATAACAACTGAAATCTGCATATTACGGGATGAAATTATCATCACATATTAAGTTCGTTGTATTTTTTACAATACGCATTTCATTAGAATGGAGTTGCTGTCAAATTTTATTCCCTTAATATTTCTTAGTTTTTACCATATATCATTCTTTATGATATGTTATCTTGTTTTATATATAGGTGGATAATTCAGAAACTTTGTAGATTTAATGGTAAGTAGGAAGATGCATAAAGGGAGTGGTTGATGCCTCTAAATATTCTTCTGAGTCACTGCATATATATATGTCCCACTTCTGCCACTCTTCCATATAAATCCATCACTTCATCATTCACTCACAACCAGTTTAGTTTCCAGAAAATTCAATTCCTTTATTCAACAATTCTTTAAAATCACAAAGAATTTTTTTTTTTCAAACAAAGAAGATTTTTTTTTTTAGAATCTCAAATTCTAAAATATGAAGAAGTTAAAATTCTTTTAGACACCTTATAATTTTCAATTCCTTATACAACACTTGTATTTCCCCACAGACCCAACATCTAAATAATAAAATATAATTTCATTTTTAGATACAAAGGAAAAAAGAACTATAAAAACTACATAAATATAAAAAATAAAAAAAAAAAGTCACGCCTAGTCACCCATACTAACAATAAAACACTAGACCTAATCCCTATAGGCTTTAAGCCGTTAGGGACTCTCCAAAATATGTAAATCACAATAACAATGATCGTGATATGTTATCATTCTGTCTATAATAGACTTCGATTCTCTATGAATATATCTATTTGAAGAGTTTCGGCCTCAACTCATTACCTCCCAAATAGCTTGGAGTAAATGATATGAGAATCCCTCTTATTGAACACATAGCTCTCGAGAGTTACTCTCTATAATAACTTAACAAAAATCTTTACTCCAACAAAGCGAAATATGAATTTTTCATTTATGTCTTTTTATCATGTGATTTAAATTTTATTTTCATGTATTTCTTATAGTAAACTAGACAGACTATTAATACATTCATGTTTAATGGATTATTCAAATTTTGAACCAAGTGTGTTTGAAAACGAGGAAAATGACTTTTGAAAAATGTTTTATGTAAAATGAGTCATTCTCCAAAAAAACATTTTTCTTTAATTTCTAGCGTTTGATTGCATTGTAAAAAAAAATTGTCTTGGTGTGTTTGATTCATTTTTCAGAAAATGAGCAAAATTGTATAATTAAATATTTTAATTATTTTTTTTAAAGTATAATAATAATTTAACTAACCAAAACTTGCCAAGACCTTGTGGTCTAGTGGCACCCGGTTGTACTCTCATATAGAAGTGGGTTTGAGTCGCAGTGGAGGTAAGAAAACCAAATCGCTGACTTTAAATTTCCTCCTTACCAGACACTAAATCATTTTTGGGACTTCTAAACATACTCCAAATTAAACAACACTTTAATGGATGATAAAGAGTGAGTAATGAATGGAGGGAAATGCAGAACAGTAAAATTGTACACACTCTTTGTTGTTTTTGCAACTACTTTTGAGCTTTGACAGCCTGTGGAGCTGTGCTTTATATTTTTTCCAGTTTCCGGTACAGAGGAAGTGAAGGATGGGTGCAACTGTACACAAAGGTGTTGTATTCCAGAAAGTCAAACTGAACAATCATATCCCCAGACACTTCATATAATAATATGTACTTGCGAGTAATTTAATTATTGGTCAATTACTCACCATTTAATTTTACAAGTGAAAGTTCAAACTCTTCTCAGAATCTGGAAATTAAAGTCACTAGGGGGATTGAGATTTCTTAGGACGAGTTCAAACTCCATAAGAAACTTAAGGAGTCATCTTGGAGAGTTGAGAGAAATCCTAGATTACATAATATAATCTTGGAGAGTTGCAAGAAATCTGGGTTGAGGGGAAAAAATAATAATAAATCAAGTCGGATCGGGTCAATGTGAAAATGTGATACTTATACGCACAAATGTCATATTTATATGCTCAAATGTAATACTAATTAGGAATAAAATTTTTGTTAGTTATAAGGAAAAATGTAATACTTTTGATGGAAAATATAATACTTTTACATCAAAATGCAAAATTATTAATATATATTTTTCTTCAAAAGTATTACATTTTTCTTTATAAGTGACAAAATTTTTATTCCTAATTAGTACTACATTTGAGCATATAAGTATAACATTTGCGCGTATAAGTATGGAATTTGCATGTTGATTCGACCCGACCTGACCCGTCTCACGAATAAATACCCGTGAGACGGTCTTACAGAAGTGTGACCCTTATTTTTTTTTACTTTAACACTACTAAGTATCCAGAGTTGATTCTGAACCTTTTTTTTAGATAAGGGTGAAATATACCCCCAACTATATACCAAAGTTCAAATAGACTCTCGAACAAAAAACATTCAATTACACCCTTAAACTTATTAAATTTGTGCAGTGTTTAAATGGGTAACTTGTCAACTTTGCTTACATGACATCTTACGTGGAATCCTATTTAAAAAAATAAAAAACTAATTAAAAAAACCTTTCTGACTTGGTGTTTTCCCAATTTAACGGAGAAGTCCAAACTTCTATGCCAAGCTTCTTCGTGCATGACAGTTGCCATTGACAAAGAAGCAATGGCAGCCAAGCTGCCATGGGCGACTGCTAGGCAGCTTGGCTGCCATGGCAAGCTTCTTCGTCGATGGCAACCAAGCTGCCATGGTTTTTCTTAAAATAAAATTATAAATGAATATTATTATTTTAATTTTATAAAAAATTAATTTGAAAAAATATATTAATCTAAGTGGCATCCTACGTGGCACATGGCAAGTGACTTAGGAATAACATGATATTATAAGTCAAATAGGTTAAATTCACAAATTTAAGGGTCGAATTGGAGATTTTTTTTTTTTAAATTCGAATGTCTAATTACAGTTTGGTATATAGTTGGAGGTATGGTCTATTTGACGCTTATTCTTTTTTTTTTTTTATCAAACATTATAATTTTCCTAGTACTGGTATTGTATGCTTAACGAGGTAAGTTGCATTAAATGACTTGTTAGTACTATTAAAAAATTATGTCCGTACACTTTAATTTTATGCTAAATGGAGTCAACACAAGCCCAAACTTTCAATATTTGTTACAAAATTCAAACTCCTACCATAAAACAAATCTTACATGATACTTTTCATTCACTACGTCAATACTTTAGGACTTCTCTATTAATTCTAAGTTCTAAAGTCTACACTTCATGGTCTTGTTACTATATAATATATGAATTGAAATAGATTCCACTATTTCTATGTTTTGCCAATTAAATAAGAAAGAGTTTAATGTAACTCGTAATTAATTTACAATGATGACATTCTAGCTACTTTCCATATAAGATCTTTTCCAATTCCAAGTAGGCACAATATCAGATGCCAAAATAGTAGGGTACTCATTTAAAGAATTATGATGTCTAATTTAAATGTAATTCTAATTAAAATGGAATATTTAGTTGTTACAAAGAAATGTGCAGTTTTTTTTTTACAATGAATCTTGATTGGTTGAAAGATTTTTAAAACTTTAATTTTAATAAATTAATATTTTCCTCCCTAAATTCTTTTCTAGCTTAACTCTAATATTTTTCTAGCTTCCTTGTTCTTTAACATTTATCAGAACTATAAAACAATTAAAGAATTGCAACAATTCAATAATGCAATTCTCATAATAATAAACAACTAAATTAAAAATGTTTCAAAATGGAGGTAAATGTACAGCTGAGAATAACATAGACGTGCATAGAAGTGTACGGCTGAGATCAGCATTCACGAGTGTGTCAGAGGCTGTTGACAAAAAGGCCGTCGCATCTTTTTCACCTTCGTGTACTTTTAACTTCTACACTGTGCTCCATAAGCAACCTCTTTTTCAAAAAAATATGTATAATAAAAATATTACAATTTTTTTTTGAAAGAAAAAATATTACAATTAGGTGTACGTTTTGAGCTTCGTTTCGATTTTTTTTTAAAATGAAATCATTCCACTTAACAATAGAGTTTGGATTTAATTCGATTCAGTTTAAGTTGTTCAAATTTTAACATTTTTTAATTTTTCAAACATACTACCAAACAATACTTGAACATGTCATTTTTCGCCCGATCAAATCTTCAAGTGGATCACTTGGAGTGCCACTTGAAGTATTTTGTTGATGAAAAGATGAAGAATCATACATCTATATATTTAATATTTGAAAAACAAAAACTTTCAAATGTTCATAAAATTTTTTGACACATAGGCCATGTTTAGTAAATGACTGTTAGCTAATTGGGTTAGAAGGTATAATTTGTTGATAACATTAGCTGATTGTAGAAAGTTGTTTGATAAATTAACTGTTAGCTGATAGCTTTTTGGTATAATTTCTTTTCTCAAAAACCTAATTGAAAAGCCTACTTTGAGTAGCCTTTTGAATTTTAGTATGTTGGAGTTACAAAATGCTTATTAACCAAAAATATATATTGATTTTTTAACCAAATCAAACAACTAATAGTGGTTAAATAAGCTAAAATTGGCTGATTATTTTCCAAACAGGGACATAATCATTTAAACAAACTGGAATGAAATTCTAGAAAGTTTAAACAAACGAATTCCAATTTGAACAAATTGGAATTTCAATTCCAATTTGTCAAATTGGAATGAAATTCCAGAAACTGGAGTTTATTTGAAATTCCAATACAAACTGGAATTGAAATTCTATAAATTTATTATTATTTTATTAATATTATTATATATCACGGAGTATATTTTTTATTAATATTATTATATATTTTAGGAGTATTATTATTTAACTTGTTATCATTTTAATAATATTAATATAAATTTTATTTTTAAAAAAACTTTCGATTTTCGGTTCCTCTAAAACTTGAGTGGACCGGTTCGATTAACCTGAGCCGTTTTGCCCGGCGCTAATTATAACAACAACAGCAAAGATTATGCTATTGAAAATTTTTCTCCATTTTCTTTGGGGGAAGTAAAGAATTGAGGAAAAAAATAGAATACCGAAATTTATATGAAAAATAATTAAATTTTAATAAGTTATAATTAAATAGATTAATATGTTGATTTATGCAGTTAAGCCAAATAATATTACAATTGTTGACAGAGTTAATTCCAGAAATGGTCATTCGACTAGTGACTTTTACTAATTTTTGTCATCGACTTTTAATTTGACCAAAGTTAGACTCTTATTTTGTACCAATTTTGGTCTTTCTGTTAAATTTATGTTAAATATGTGTTAAAATTGAGAGAAAAAATATAAAACTTAATATTTAAGCCTTTTAACATCCTATATTTTAATTGACGAAATGTATTTCAATAGCCGCTTTTTTTGTGTGTATGTGTGTGTTGTGGGCACAATCTTTGATCTTACTGAATTCCTAAAAGAAAATCAATTTAACACTATAGACAGAGCTGATGACTGATGAAGCCTTAAAACATAACTGGCAACCAATTAAAGTCAACTATAGACTGGGCAAGTGCCATTCTTGCCTCTTAGCAGCAAATTTTATCACCATCCTTGATTATCTAATACACAATCGTATAAAGAACTTTGCCTCACCACTGAATTTATCAAAAAGCAAGAAACCCTCCACCCAACAAAAATTTTCACTTTGGGTACTTATAATTGTGCACTCAACACAGCTTTGACAAGGAATACAATCAAACATACAATATAGATATGCAAGATTCAATACAACAAGTTTTAATTTTTGATAGATTCATTGAAATATAGCATTGAAATATAGAATGTTAAAAGACTTAAATATTTGATTTTACATTTTTGCGCTCAATTTTAATACCTATTTAACATATATTTAGGGAAGGATTAAAATTGGTACAAAATCAATAGTTAAATGACAAATTTTGGTCAAATTAAAAGTCGATGACAAAAATTAGAAAAAGTTAATAGTCGAATGATCATTTCTGGAATTAACTCTTGTTGACATAACAATATTTGTTCTAATAAATTAATTTAAAATATTTAAAAATTAATTACCAAAAAAAAAAAAAAAAAGACATTGGCGGATTCTCCATCTAAAGGACAGCGAAGCGCCGGAGAAGACAAGGAGAGCATCATCTTCTATTCTTCTCTAGCAACCATTATTTTAAAAAAAAGTTATTTTTAATATAAAAATGGAATGCCCAATAAGTTTTACTAGTTTTAACTCTATGTTTATTAGCTATTTGACTTAATTATATTAAGTTTTTTTTTTTTAATACTACTAACTCTATTAGAATGCAATATCTGTTCACTATTTTCTCAACCTATTGAAGCACAAGAGTTAGTATTGACTCCACTGAGACTCGAACCCACCATCTCCCGTATAAAGGGAAGGGTTTGATGCCACTGGAGTTCAATTCATATATTTAATTACAATTTTTTAAATTTATAAATTTAATTACTACTTTTTGTATAAAATTCAAGAGGTATACGAACATTTTTCTATATTTGAGATCTAAATCAATTATTAATTTATTACTTAAAGTTGGTCGTCGAATGGGTATAGTTGTACCTGTTCCTTTCTTTTCTTTTCTATTTGAATTGAAGTGTTTATTTGATTTTTTTTTTTGTATTGTAATTCAATTTTGAAAATTTTTAAGAGCATGCTTGACCCCATATTTCTATTTCTTATTAGTATAAATGTTACATTTCTCAAATTTTTATAAGATCTATAGTTTTAACCTGTAATAATAGATATGATTAGCTTTTAAATTTTTATTTGTGCGATACCATTTTATGCGAAATGTATCTCAAATATATATAGTACTCCATAATATTTTGTTACGAATTAACAAGTATTACATTTTTACTAAAAAGAATTATATATTTGAAATATAATTACATTTGTACTAGCTAATACATTTTAAATTAGAGTCATACTTGTGTAAGACGGTCTCACTTAAAAATTATTTTTTAGTTTCAACATATCTTGGTTGAGAAATATAAATTATAATAAACAAATAAATAAAATAAAATAAATACTCCGTACAAAATTAAAATCTTGGCGATTTTACCCTGGATCACATACCGCCAGGACCACATAATTCCACAGAATCTCAGAATGCTACCCTCTTCATTTGACGCTTTTGCTATGCTATTTCCTTTCTTTTTCCTCACACATGAAAATTTCAACACGAATTCTCCTTTAACGAATCTCATACTTATAAGACTAGACTATATCATTACATTATCACTTATCCCAAAAAAATTTTTAATAAATCTCAACCAAAAGTTAAATTCCTAATTTATGTCCATATTTTTAGTTGCTAAACATTTTGTACATGTGATTTCAAAGTTGTACCATACAAATTTTTAGACAAAAATATCCTTACTGTTATAACTTCCAATGATGGAGGCATTGATTCTTGGCAAAAACTTGTGTGAGATCGTCTCACCGTGAGACGGATCGGGTCGGATCGTGTCAATATGTAAATGCAATACTTATATGCATAAATGTCATACTTATATGCTCAAATGTGATACTAATCAGGAACAAAATTTTTGTTACTTATAAGAATAAATGTAATACTTTTAAAAGAAAAATACAATAATTTTACATTTCGATTTAAAAGTATTACATTTTTCCTCAAAAGTATTTTATTTTCCCTTTATAAGTGAGAGGCACTTGTCAACATTACTTATTATAAAAAATGTATTACTTTTTCTCTTATAAGTAACAAAAATTGTATTTTTTATTAGTATTACATTTGAGCATATAAGTATGACATTTGCATGTTGTTTTGACCCGACCCGTCTCACAAATAAAGATACGTGAGACGGTCTCACACAAGTGTGACCTTTGATTCTTTAGACTGAAAATTTAGGATTGAAGAAAGTACAGAACATATACTAAATTATGGGTGCTTTAAATAAAAAAAAATAAAAAAAAAGGTTCAGATCAATATTTCAAAATTTAGAAATGTAATAAATAAAGTATAAATATACAGTGACTTTTAACATAACATTCTCTTTATGTTTTGACTACTTTATTAACATATTGAAAAAAGTGTGAAATTATGAGGTGTGAAAGTGGCTTTTCACTGAAATATGCTACCACATTTCCCCCTCTTTCCTCCCTTTTAAGCCTTCTCTTTTTTAGCTCTCTCCACATTCTTCAACCCCATCCATAGTCTTTTACAGACTAAGTATGGGAAAAGCTATAAGGTGGCTTAAAGGCCTGTTTGGGATAAAGCTAAAAGATATAGAGATTGAAGAGAAAGCAGCCGAGAAGAAAGGTCAAGTCATTGGCAGCTCCGGGAGAGGTGTCACCGCCACCGCCGCCGCCTTGTGTAACAACCCCACCACCATTCCGCCCAACATTACGCCGGCAGAGGCTGCATGGCTGAGCTCCTTCTTCTCCGACAAGGAGCAGAGCAAGCACGCAATTGCCGTCGCCGCCGCCACAGCTGCCGCCGCCGATGCGGCCGCCGCAGCTGCCCACGCCGCCGTGGAGGTGGTCCGCCTCACCAGCCAAGGCGGAGGAGCCTATTTTTCCCGGGAGAAATTCGCCTCGGTCAAAATTCAAGCTGCATTCCGTGGATACTTGGTAATTCAAAAATCCGCAGTTATTATCTGATAGCTCAACAACTTAAAGTTTCATATAATTGACCAGTTTAAACCAAAAAATTTAACTAACAGGTTATTCTTGCTAGGAGGTCTGGGATTAGCTCCATTTTTGTTGTTGCATTTACAATATAATGTGTTTGAATGGATAGGCGAGAAAAGCACTTAGGTGCTTGAAAGGGTTGGTGAAGATTCAAGCACTTGTGAGGGGATATTTGGTGAGGAAACAAGCGACGGCCACTTTTCACAGCATGCAAGCTTTAATGAGAGCTCAAGCCAGTGTTCGAGCCCACAAATTTCGAGCTTCTTTTTTAAATCACCAAACTTCTTGTCCTCGTACCTTTCACTCTCGAAAATCAATTGTAAGATCAGATCCCAATTTTCATTTCATTCTACAATATTTTATAATTTCAATGTTTATTTTATTTTATAAAATTTGTCGCTGGTACAGGGAAGGTCCGATGAAACGACGAGGAGTGGAAGACACCCATCGCCGTTTGAGGGAAACGACGACAACCCAAAGATTGTAGAAATAGACTCGGCGTTTAGGCCCGCGGGCAGACGGTCGAGACGGGCCAACACTTGGGTGCCCGAGCCCGGGCCCGGGGACGAACCATTCGGCGCCGGCCCCTCATTTTCCTCTCCGCTCTCCTGTCGAATTCCGGCCCGCTCGTCGATAACCGACTGGGGGAACATTTCCGGCGACGAGTGCCGGTTTTCAACGGCGCAAAGCACCCCGAGATTCCCCAATTCTTGCGGCTCCAGAACCCCGGTCACGCCGGCGAGCTTCGACAACTTCCCTAACTACATGGCCGACACGGAAGCATTCCGGGCCAAACTGCGGTCCCAAAGCGCCCCCAAACAACGGCCCGAGCCCGGACCCGGCCCGGGCCCAAAGAAGAGACTATCCCCAATCATAATGGAATCAAGAGCGAGTGTGAGTGGGGGGAGAATGGCGAGAATCTCATGCTCACAAGCTCAAGAAGTGATGAACTTCAAGAATGCAGTGATGGGTAGGCTGGATAGATCCATAGAGTTTAGTGAGGAATTGAAGATGTTGTTATGATGAGAATCTCAAGACAAAATAGAGCCTAGGGAATCATGCACTCCTTTTAAAGCAATGTTTAACCTAGAAAGGAATGGAAAGTGATAGAACATGGAGAGAATGTACGTAGAGAAAGAGGCATGATGTGATTTGAGACTGCATTGCACAACTTCTCGAGGTTGATTTTGATGTATGTTGTTGTAATTCAAACCATCCATCCTACCTCATTATTAACTAATCATATTCCTCATAATTTATATATGTATGAGTGTTTGATTGATATATGTTTTGAAATTTTAATTGTTGGTAGATTAAAAAAAAATGTTGGTAGATTCAATATATGGTTCTTCATTAAAAAAGTGAAGATTGATCGTGATGGTATATTATGATTTATTAATGGTTAAAGTTTTGGGGTGTGACAGTTGGTCGGTAGATTTAAAGTTGTTTAATATCCAATGTCAATGATCAAACCCTTAAGAATGAATGAGTACGTTTTTTGCCACTCAATCAATCTCAGATTAACTATATATCCTCTATATATATAATCAAACTTTCAATTTAGTCTTGTAATTAAAACAAAATAGATTTTTCTATTTAGTATTAAAGTTACACTAATCTAAATATTATCTTAAAACTTTTAGTCACATCAACCGATAAGAGAGGGTAACGTAAATTAAACCTACTTATTTGGTGCTTCTAATATTTAACTTTGCATGAAACCATATGACAAGATTCTTGCCACTTCCAAATAAAAAAGAAAAATCACACCCTTATATAAATTCAAAATTCAAACTAGAGTGATGGGCTAGCTTAGCCTTATTTGGGCAAGCGGATAAGGTGAATCTTGCATCATCCATCTCATTCTTGTTTGTACATGCAGTGCAATTTCGGGTGCAGCATGCATGTGGTCACACCGGCTTTACTTTCAATGAGTACGTTAATAATTTAGTGTGAGTTAAATTAAAATACATAATTTGAAATTTTGAATGAGTTAAAAAACGTTGTATTCTTTATGATAGGATGATACACTCTCAATTATTGTCAATATTCTCTTCGTCAAATCCGTTATACATTATTTTTTTTTACGATTTATCTCTCCTGTATAATTTGCAGGTTATTGAATAAAATTGGAGTTTACTAAATAGAAATCCTCGATAGAGCTGTCAAACGCAAATTATCATACACGATTTACATACAAAACGTTCACAATTTGCCTTTTAAAAACTTACAATTTGTATATTATGAACACACAATGTTAACATATATGTAATTGATTACCTTGTGTTGTATTCACAAATTTCTTTCAAATATTGTAGTCAATCCAATACTAAAAATACACAATTATTTACTAAAGTTGTGTTTAGACTTAAAAATACAATTTACATTCTAAAAATTCACAATTCCAATGCTAGAAAGGTGGACCCTGGTCCATGGTATAACAACTCACTGTCAAAGGGGGGTTGGCGAGGCGACACTGCCAAAGCCCGCCCTATATCAAGGCGGGCTAAAGAGCCCATAAAAAATACAGGCCTAAGGGAGGCTGGCCTGGGCCGCCCATCAAAATTTGAACTTTGTAATTTTTGTGAATTTATAATTTGTAAAAACAAATTGTAAATGCTAAAATAATTTTAAATAGTCTAAAATCTAAAATTTAAATAAAGATATTCAAAGATAAGGAAATTGGGGATTATCTTCGGGTTTTTATTTTATAAACAAGTATTTTCACCAATGTGATGCATGGAATGGATTTGCTATAATATTTTAAGAATATTTGGATTAATATATAATTATATAAATTATACTATCAAATATTATATAGTACAATTGAAAAGATGATTTGGATCGATTATGTTTTGTGATGTTATCCTTGCTTGAATTCGCCCAAATAAATGTTGAATTAATAGCTAATGTGTAGATGTAAACATCCAATGCTAAAATTTTGGGATTTTATATATCAATTCTTAGGATTTGTATAACTTGGGCAAATATGTTCTTTGAAAAAAAAATGAAATAATATCCTCGGTTTGAATTACACATTATTAAAAAACCTATTTGTACACGACATTGGTAGTAGTAATAGAATCTTGTCCATGCTCGTCTAGAGCGAACACATTCATGCTATCAGAATGGGTGACTCGGGAAAAAGTCACATACAATTGACTGTGATTAAACACCGGTATTTTCAGCAATAACCCAACATAAGTCATTATTTGGCCTTCTTTTAATTTGTTGATAGTCATGGCATATGCGAGCATCAATGAGAATTATTTATGCTGGAACTTGAAGGGCAATCTCATATCAGAAAGAGTGAGAGACATTCGGGAGATAAGAACTTTGGTTCTTTCATGTGTCTCATTAACTATTCGTGCATGGACAATGTGATCTGCTAATCTTGTGACGATGAGACGTGTACCGTTGCTAAGATCAAGAGAGTGGTATATGTCCACAATAACATAACAGGTGTACCAACCTTTAATGTCATGGTATTCAACATTAGCATACGGGTCTAGTATTTCATCTAAGATCAGGGCGTCAATTTCGTTCACAGAATTTGCCCTATTCATCCTTTTGGCAAATAGCAAGATGTGCGTGTGAGTGAGTCCTCTTTTTTGAAATTCAATCTTGTAGTCATAAATATGTTATTAACTGCAAATACATAATCTAATGTGATACCATTGGGGGCTTAGTCTAGAAAACTATAGCTTTAATTTAGTGTGATTTTCATTTATTGAGTTGCTCTTTTGTTTTCTATTTGAAACTTTTGATGTAAACAACAACAACAACAAAAATAATAATAACGAAAAAGAAGAAAAATACAATATTATCGATGCATACTTGTTTATCGTGTGTTGTTGATTAAAGTTTAAATTTGTTATTGTAATTTAAGGAGGAATGCATGCTTGCCTTTGACGCATTTCAGTTAGCACTTAATATTGGGAATACTTGTAGCATCATGTAACCAGCGTCAGAACACTTATAGGTTTGAATATTATTGGAGTATTAAATGTAAAACTTTCATACCAATAGTAACGAGTCCGATTCTCTTGTTAACACTATTCTTTCAGTCAAATCAATTTACATTTCATGTGTAGTTTGTAGACTATCACTGCACACAAAAAAAAAAAGGTTTGAAATGCATAATTATATTTACATATTTGTAATTGCTTAAAACAATATGTCATTGTATTGAAGAAACAAAAAACAAATTAAAAGCCATTATTATGAGAAATAAATGTTTGATATATGATATATTGAACTTATCATCGCAACATATATATTTGGTTGTTTTGCTTTAGACTCCAAGCTAACTTAAGCGATTGTATCTAAAAACTAATAAGAGTTAATGAAAGTTATATTTTTCATTTATGTTTATTTTTTCATTAATTTTTTTATAAATTATAGTATAAGAGTTGACTATACAATATTTTGATTAAAAATACTCCTACCATTATAACTTTTGTTATCTTTTTTAATTATTGTTGGCATGCACATGCATCATATCCACCATATATTTTCTTATATTCTTCAATGGTAATAATATATAGACATTATATATATATATATATTAGAATAATATATAAGTTGTTTCCTAAAATATAAATATCAAATCCATAAAAATGGTTATTATTATTAACAATAATATAAATAAATTTAAGATTTTAATATAGAAAGTTAGAAAACATGATCAACAAGATTCGAACTTGCGCAGGCAAAGCCCACATGATTTTTAGTCATGCCCAATAACCACTCTAGCACAACCACAATTGTTACAACTCTCCCGGCATTACATCTTTAACTAAATAAAAACCTTCTTCAAACGAATTATAATATGTTATTGAGTGACAACATTTGGATAGTTTCTTACTTCTTATATATAGCTTTATCTCTCATTTATTTGGGATGGTAATTTCACTCAAATCCGGTGAGACGATAGAATTTTTCAATACCGTTTTTCAATATTTATATTAATTTTTAAGAGTTAATTACCAAAATGGTCCCTTGACTATATATAACGAAATTACCAATTTTGTAATTAACTATATCTACAATTTTAATAAGAGCCAATAAAGTTAGGGCTCTGACAAGAAGAAAAAATGTTGGTGGTAATTATTTACTTAAACGAATGGTTTATATTTTTTTTTTATTTTAGTAATTTTTTATGATTTTCCTTCTTTACCCTCTATTATATTATTTTCTTCCCTTAAATAACCCCACATTCCGTTAGTATAAACTTTAGTAACGGAATATTCCGTTAACTTTTAACTTACCCATTAATTTTTATAAGAAAAGGTTCGAACCACATCTCAATCAAAATTAGCATAATTTTTAAACATATACTAATTAAATAAATTAGCAGCTATGAAACAAAACTAGACCGAAAGACTACCCTCCTCTTGTAGTTAAGGAATTTTATGTCAATCTTTTGCCAACCGTTGATCAACCTATCTCTGTTGCTGTTGACATGGGGCATATCATCTACCATCAAGTGATAAGCTTCTTGGAGCAAAAAGAGCCCAAAGTTAAGTTGTCATTTCCTAGCACTATCTATGACCTCCTGCTATCTCAAGGGTTCAAGCCTTATCCTGGTGAAGCTATGGAGAAACCCACCGTGAAGCAGATTGACTCCAGGTTGAAGCAAAACACCCACATTCTAGACATCTATCCGGAGAATAGAAGCAGTCCAACACCACCACTGGCCATTGAAAGCTCGGCTCATGCTATAATGACAGCACAACTCCTTGAAAAGAACATTAGTGATCTAAATATGGTGATCCAGGTGTTGATTGGGACAAGAAATTTGGAGATGCAGTTGCTGGAACAGTTCAACTTAAACAGACGTTAAGAAGAAGCTGTTGTTGTTGCTCAAGCTACCAAGACTACTGAAGGAACTGAATCTGCTGAGGCTACAAAGACTGCGCGTCATCTGAATCAGAACGTTTCTGATTTTATATATGGGTTTGCCTGTTCTACTTCGGCCTACTTAGAAATCTTGTGGCTACAGATTCACAAGTTTCTAGCAATACGGGAGTAGAACACACCTTCTTAACCATTGGTACTATCATGTTACTGTTACTTGTTACATTTGTTGTGTAATGAGGTCTGTGTAAAATTTCTGAAATGAACTTGTTTTTTTAACAAATTGGCTGAACTATCTTTTTCTGGTTTGGAAGTGTGCTGTTCAAGTAGAAATACTACATTGCCAGGAAACTTAACAAAGAGAGAGATTGTTAATAAAAAGGTTTTATTAAAAAAATATCTGAAAATTCTGAAAGTCTCGAATTGTTAAGGTTTCATGTCAAAACTAGTTCTTCTACTTCTAGTTCAAAAGATAGTTCAGTAATATACGTCTCAATGTATTAGCCTTAGATCGAGTCTGTACAAAGTGATACTTAGTTCAGAATGAAGGTCAGAAGACTCGACGATTTGGAGGCTTGAAGACTCGAAGGCATGGTCTTGAACCAGGACAAGAGTAGTTCGACAAGTTGTCCAGAGCAGTTATTCAGTTACAGCAAAATCTGATCTCAACTGTTATAAAAGGAAGGATTATCTTTACAAGGAGGAAGTTGATACTACACATATTAATCTACAGATGAAGTTTGATTGCACTGAATCAATAACTTGATAAAGACTCTTTGATTCAAGTTGAAATTCTCGTAGAGAATATGGGCATGAACTCACTCTAATCAAGCACGGTGCGCTGCTGTTGAGGGGGAGCCTCAATACAAGAAGATCGCGTCGGGAGATCAAGAACTTGACAACTCTTCAAGGAAGAATTCCACGGATTGATGATTGCAAAATAATCCAAGGAGTCTTTCACGTGTATTCAACTAATATTGTCGGTACAATTCTTTAATTGAATTCAATGGAGAGTTGGGCAATTCAGAGTTATGCTCCCCACATTTAGGAAGTTATTCCGAACTGGGTTAACAAATCGCTAAGTGTCATTATTACCTTCTTATTTTTCAATAGTTATACCATGGACTTGGATCCATCTTGCAAAGTGGACGCATCACAATTTATATACTGAATACTCACAATTCAAAATTGTGAACATTCAGTATGTAAATTATGAACATTCAAATATATAAATTGTGAAATTTAGTATGTAAATTATGTATTTTAGACGCGTGTTCACAGAATAATTTGCCGCCCATTTTGCAACTCTAACCCTCGGGGTGATTTTGGTTGTGGTGGTTGGAAAAGGACCTTGTTTCTTGTAGAGATTGTAACCTGGTTTCCTTGTCATATTATTTCTCTGCTTTGGATCCTTCGAAACAAACTGCATAAAACATGAATGGGCCGTTTCTCAATTTGACTAGGAAGCCCAGTTGTGCTATATCCGATTCGTTGAAACTTGGACTCTATCACCAATCCGATTTCTTATGTAGGAAATTATTATACTTTGAACAGTTGAATCATGATCCATAACTTCACATTACAAGGTATATTAATGTTCATTTTTAATCTATTAAATGTTTAATTTTTTTTTTTGAAAGCAAATGTTTAATTTTTTAGTATTCAAAAAAATGTTTTGATTTTTTAAAGATCCATTATTAGTATCTTGCAAATTTATTTTTAGTATATAACCTAAAAATAAGCGTATAGTAATTAAAAATAGACTTTCAATATATTAAAAATGAACATTTATTAATAGTCTATCTACACACAATATAATTTGCCTTTTAAAAGTGATGATCTAACATGAGAAACGGAGAACAGCAATTTAAAAACATATATTTTTCAATTAGACTTCTAAAATGTATTTCCCTCTAAGAAACATAGTTACCAAATGCTTTTAGTTGTAGAAACGATACTTTTGGAAGTTTTTGTGGACTTTTAAAGGAAATATATTGACAAAGACTTTGTGGTCAAGAGGTATAATGGTTTGAAACGCGATAATGTTGTCTCTTCAGAATTTCCATGCATCTTAAGCAACGATTATTATGATAGTTTGAGGTGTTCATCTAGATAAATTCTGGAATTGATCTCATCACTATA
Source organism: Ipomoea triloba (assembly GCF_003576645.1). Lineage (NCBI taxonomy): Eukaryota > Viridiplantae > Streptophyta > Magnoliopsida > Solanales > Convolvulaceae > Ipomoea > Ipomoea triloba. The sequence goes on from NC_044927.1 coordinate 22,668,828, forward strand.
ACAAGAATTTTTTATTCACAAAATTCTCCTTTGTGCTATGTGTGTTTTTTTTTCAACAAAGTTTACAAAGATGTTCAAAACCTAAAACCTTAAAAAAAAAAAAAAAAAAAAAAAAAAAAACAGAGTAGAGATTGTGTAATATTGTTAGGTAGGGTTTCAGAGCTTGAGCCATTCAAAACCATCAATGAAACCAAGTGTTATAAAAGGCTTAGCTTCCTCTTCTGTGAGCTCTCTGCACCATGAAACTCTTCCTGCAAAATTTGCCCCTGGCCCACTGCACTTGTATTGCCCATAAAACACAGTCCTGCAATTTTCACAATCACAATATGAAACATACCGAAAACACGAAAACACAAATCTTTAAGAGTTTTCGTGCATCATAAGTTAGTACTTAACATCAATATAAGTCATCGTGTGTCCAAATATTTAGCGGCACATGAGTCAATTGAATTATATATCCCGATTTACCTCATCTACTAAGTCTTAAGGGCAGAAGCAATGGAGACTCTCGAGGTTGGGGTGCACTTCTTTAGTAGTATAAGTTATGGTATTTATAAACACCAGTAAAATTATATTTTCGGAATTTAATAACTCAAATAATGAATTTGGTAGGTATATATTTTTTAAAAAAATCTTAGTGGTGCATTATATTAAGGGTAGGTTATAAAATTGGGGCAAGAAGTAGACATGCACAAATGGGTGGGATTATCCCATTAAGAACATAACTATCACTTCTAAGTATTGTCAGTAAGATTCCGAAATTGTCCTCCTATATGCATAGTGACAAATGAATCACTAAGATGCCCTAGTGTCTGTTGGGTGCCCTTTAAATTAAATTTAAAAAAAACATATAAAAAGTGGCCAAAAGCTACAAATTGCAATATAGTAAGTATGCCCCAAAAAATACAAAGCTACTGAGGAAAAAGGTCATATGACAAATTCCAAACACATAGATACATAGATAGGTAATGGCACCGTCCCACGCTTGCAAAGCTACCCATCCACAATAATTCTATCTATACTACTTCTTTCTATTTTTATTTTTTTAGTTTCGGTGAATAACTAACTATTAAGAATGTATAGGCTATGAAAGCCGGTTGATAGTAACTTTTAATATATGATATATTAGTTTAGTCTTGTAAACGCGGTGTTGATGAGATACTTACATTTCTCGATTAGGGTCGCCCCAATTGTGCCAACCTTTGGGTATGATAATGTTGTCCATGTAAGTGTAGGCAAAAACAACCCTAGAAAAGGGACCCCAAGCCCTTCCAAGGTACAAAGCACCTGACCCTGTGACCTTACAGTTGACAAATGCGAACCCTGTGTCTTCTAACAGGCTGCTTCTTCCTTGTGCTGTTACTGCTCCAGTCATTTGTGCTATTGCATGTAAATGACTATTCTGCACCCCAAAAAATGGTTCAATATGTTAATTAATGGGTGAAGGTGACAATTTCAACAAGGCAGGGTTTATCCCGTGCACATTTTCATGTAGTGACTGTGAGCTGATTTTCCCTTGTAAGGTGACAATTTTAACATGATGGGTTTAGCCCGGACACAATTTCAGGTAGTGATTGTGGATTTCCCTGATTGGCAATTTTAATTTGTGAATGAAGAATATATATGTGTACCTCAAAGAAAGAAAGGCCATTGCCAAAAATGAAGTCCACAGAACCTTCAATGTAGCAATCTTTGTAATAGTGCCTGCCAATATGATCATAGAGGGTGTCCTGTGCACCCAAGAACTTGCACCCTACAAAGGCTGCTGTGTCTGCAGATATCCTAAATGCCACTGCCTGTTTCCCTATTGCTCCTGGTGGTGGCACTGGTGTTGTATTCTGCATTATTTCCATTTCACATGGTCTCAAATTAAACAATAACACATACACCCAAGAGCAAGAAAACCGGGATATGTCCCAACAGTCTACAGTTCTCTAAAGATATTATTGCAACACTGGTAGTCACAACAGGGCCAATTATATTCCATACCTTCCATCGGTAGGAACTGAACCCTACACCTTAAGACTACCAGCAAAGCAAAAAGTTACAAACTTTTTTTGGATTGGTCAACTGTTGTCTGATGAGCTATGCCCCGGCCCGGGGTTAATTAAATTGTGCATTTAGTATAGTGTTACCTTGAATGTGATGTTTTTGGCTATAAAGAATGGTGAGTTGACAGCAAAAGTTGCAGAGCCATAGGTACCAAGAGGCCTCCCATTGGGTCCAAGGGTTTGAGCTGTGTCTCCCCACTGCACAATTGTGTTATCAGCTCCAGCACCTTGAATTGTTATGAAAGATTTCATTGGAGGTATATTCACTTTCTCCCTGATGAATATCAATTTTCACAATGTTTTGAAATTAAATTAAATTAAAAGCTAGATAGAGAAAATCAAGTTAGATGAAGACATTGCATGATGAAAATGACATTGCAGGTACAACTTGGTACTTAATAAACTCACTTATATAAAAGCAACTACTATACAACGACTAAAAAAAACCAACAAATTCACATTATTCCATTGTCCAAGAAATACAAAAATCACTTGAAATTTGTGATTGACAAAAGATGCAGAAAGACAAAAGAAAACATGACCCACACCCCCTCTCACAAGACCAATCAAACCCAATTAATTATTGTATTCAGCCCTGTTATTTTTACTATTTTTGGGTATATATACCGGAATTTCACATGCTGATCAATATTTATTTTTTTAAAAAAAAAACCCTTAAAATTAGATATTAATGGTAGAGAAAATTGTATTTTGTGTCCCTAACTTATAAGATAATTGTATGATTTGTCTTTTCCACTTTTCCTAAAGTTATAAATGACATTGTAAATTTTGTTCTTTTTTTTTAACAAAATATTATATATTGATGAAATTTGTAATGTCAGTTATAACTCAGAAACAAGAAGTGAGCACTCAATTTGCAATGTTAACGATCAGAAGTGAGCACGATTAACAAGTAATGACACTTACAGACAAAAAAACACAATTTTTTCTTAGTTGTACAAAACTATATATATAAGCAAAACATGATTATAGACAATTAACCTTAAAAAGAAGAAAACAGAAAAATTGTCCGCACTAACAAAACAGTTGATTTCTGAGTGGTAGATTACGGTAAAATCAAGAAAATAGACAAATTTCAAGAAGAAATTAATAAAATACTCACGTATAAACGCCTGCATGCACCTTGATGACAACTCTGACGAGATTAACCAGCGGGAGCGAATCGACGGCGTCCTGGATGGACGTGAAGTCGCCGTGCGCCGGATTCTTGTCGACGGTGAGGGTAAAGGAGGGAAATAGCTTATTCTTCGCGGCCTTAAACACGGAATGCTTTAGACTGCCCACAAATCTCACCCACTTCATGAACTGTTGCTCTGAGTATTCCACTTGTGTCAGGTTCACACTTAACTGCTTCCACTGGTTATCCTTGGGCCGCATGGCTTTGGTGTGGGAGACCGCCATGGTCGCGTTCAGGAGAAGAATGATGAGGAGGAAGACAGAAGTGTAGAGAAAGGGCCTAAAACTTGGCATTATTGTTCACAGGACAAAACAGGAATAGGGTGAAAGAGAAAAGGTGTTGAGAGTTCTTGGAAAGAATGAATGAAGAGTTTGATTTGGATGGAAGTACTCCGGTTGGAGTTGAGAAAATGAAGGATTATGTGTGTATATATAGTCATACACATACCCAGGTTGGTAGGTATATATATACATACATATATACATGTCACTTTTAGTGGAATGTTGGCCTTAATGAAATGCCAACTGAAAATGAAACTTTTTATGACTCATTCCGTCCAAATTTATGTATCTGATTCAGTTAATGAGACTTGATCGGTTTGATCGAGGTTATTATTAATTCAATTTTTCATAAAGTTTAGTATTAAATTTATATATTTAGAAACCACATTAAAACTACTATTAAGCACAACAAAAATTAAAAATTACTAAAGAAAATAAGTAAACAAGAAATGGTTAATTTGACCAATAAATAATAAATATGACAGGTAAAATAGGACAAATGGAGTGTAATTGTTAGTAAACGAGTTGTTAATACAATTGTAAAGTTGGAGAGTCCGGATCACTCTTATGTATACTTCACGTTATAGAGTTATGAATCAATAATGGGAGTTGAAATTTGCTCTAAGACAAATTTGATTAATTAATCTCACAATGAAAGAGGTGTCGGATGCTACACTCGAAACGAAAGACATAAATACTACTTGTTATATATGAGTTATGACTTGATAGTCAAAATCTGTTCAAGAGAAATTTGATTAGTCTTATAGTTATGGAAGTATCGGGGCTACACGTAGAAAGAAGGCCATAACTACATGTCATGAGTTATATATGGGCCGATATATTTTGTCACGCATTAAGATATGGACAATCCACCAAAAGGCATTGGAAGCAAAATTTTGCCATTTCTTATACAATTCATCAACATTTGCTAATCGTGTCGGGTTTAGAATCGAGCTATGATAATGTAAAAGATTGAAAAGTGGAATTTATGTTTTGTGTGATGAAAAGGAGAATGGTGACAAGAATGAGATGGTCACGGGTGGTTCTACCACTGACATGAGAAAATGCAAAAAGAGGAGGAGCAGGTACATAGGGTGGGGTGGGGGGTGGGTAGGGAAGGGTTCACAGGAGAAGAATTTAGGCCACAAACAACTTTATTTTGAGAGAGAGAGAGAAAGAGAAGGCCAGAAACAGCTATGCAGCACGAGTGCAATATTTGGGTTACATCAAAACACATATAGTTTCCTTCAAGTGTGTTCTTTTGCCTTTTGTTGGGGGTGTTGTTTAGTGCCCGTGAGTGCCTGCCTGTTTGTTTGTGAATGTGAAAATATTCTCAGGATGAGAAAATTAGGTTTGCATTATATTTGCTTCTTTTTTTTTTTTCACTACCTAAAACTTGTCTCATCTTTGCATATGAATCATTACTTTCTTGATATAATTTTAATCATAATTATTTTTGCACTACCATTTTCTACCAAATGATACATGAAAGTTCTTGCATCATGAACATCTGAAAGTGATCGAAATTTTAGAATTTATGATCATACATATTGAGAAGGAGTTGAAGTTAGATTGTACGCCTGAACATTAAAGATTTGGTTCGTGAAAAATAATTGATAATAAGGATTTAAGTTATATAGAAAAGAATTACTTAAAATATTGATTACTGCTTGGTTGGTGAGATATAAATTATTTAGAATAATTAGTATAAAGACATAGATGCCCTACATAAAAAACATGTGAGACTATGAGAGTAATATAAAAATTCATGTTATAATTTTATTTGTTTGCCAATATGTGTGAAAATAATACACCAAATAAGGGTGCAAATGAGTCAAAATATTGAGAAGAAATTGAGGTTATATTGTAGGTCTATACATTAATGGCCTATTTGGTTCGTGAAATAAGTCTATTATAGTTTTGTTATAAAATACTACATTTATGATATATAAAGTATTATACATAAGGCATAAAGTATTGATAATATCTACAATTTTGTTATGTTATTATATTGTTTTATTTCTTGTAAATTGTCTATTACAGTTATGTTATAAAGTACTACATTTAGGATATAAATTATATATAAGACTTAAAGTAATTATTATAATTGCAATCTTGTTATAACATACTTTTATTAGATATGACCTATTTAAATATTGAAATACATAAGACGGTCTTACAGGATACTAGCACTTTAGGATAGTACCATAATTGTCTTGTGGTTATGCACCTATAGGCCTTTGTCCTAATCCACTTTGCCTCTTGTAATATTTGCATATTTATTGGATTGATACTAAATAGTATCATTTGTAACTTAATCAACAAATTTAATTGATGCTAAAAGCATATGGTTGCACTTGCATCCCTTTTCGAATATGGGTATGATATGAAATCAACTGTTATATCAAATGTAGAAAAGAAATATAATAAAATCATAATTGTCTCTTTAGCTAATTATAAAAATAAAAAAATAATAATAATAAAACATACAAAAATACAATAGTGAGTTAGTGACATCATCTACTTTCATGAACAATTTTTACCTCAAAGAGGGTGACCGAATATATGGAATATGATTCTCGTACAAAAGGTCACAAGTTTGATTTTTTTTCAACATTCTTTTTATCGAGCTCATCCGATAGGATCTTACTAGTGCAGTTTATTTTTTTGCTATTACATATGAGTAAGGTTTATCAGTGTACACCTTAAGTAGTGACAGAAGATTTCCCTACTCATCCAAAAATAATAATATTATTAATAAATTAATAATAACATATAGTTGTTATTCTGCCTACTAAACCTGCCAGTGCCCTAATGGCCACCTAAATCTGCCATTATCTACTTTATGTATATACATTTGTTTATATTATATTATTATTCAAGGTTTTGGACTATAAGACAATGAAACTCTAATGTGGATAACAATAATGTTTTGTTAATTAGTCTTAGATAGATTGTTCTTAATCATAGGAAAGAATGTGGATAATAATATAATTGTATAATAATATGATAGAGAATATAATTAGAAAGAACGTATAAAAAATACAACCAAATAAAAATGAGTAATTAAATGAATACAGTGAGTAGATGGATGATGACATGAAACAATGAATGTTGAGTATAAAATACTACGTATATAAATAAATTTATACATGAATCACAAGATTTTAAATTTGACTTCTCGTGAGAATTGTTATTAGTTTTATTGGTTTAAGTCGGTCAGCTATGAAAAACCTAAATTAGTTTACTTCATTATAATCCTTTGCCGACTATAGTCACAATGTGATCTTCACGCATAGTGCGCCTTCAATAGCAGCTCGTAAATCAAACTATATATAAAATAATAAATATATAGTCTCGTTATCAATTATGAAATAAATCTTTTAATTTTGATATTAGAACAAACAAAAAGTGATTTTAAAAAATGTAAAAGAAAATGTTAAGATAAAATATTATCTTTCAATTTGGTTGAATCAAAGTTAGAATGGGTTTAAAATAGATTATAGAAAATTAGAAGGCCGCCAAAAGGTAGATAATTAGATTCCTTTTTGTGAATGTTTGCTAAACTACGTTGTTGGTTCTTTTTCTTGGAGGCTTGTGCTAACAGCTCCATAGCCACATAGGTGGATGCATGTTCATGTGCTTCCACTCAAACCCAATTTCATTTAAGCCAATCATTTGAATTGCAGTACTAATTTATTTATTTTAAACAATATTTAATATTTTTGAATATCTATTTGCAAACGGAATAAATTAAATCTCGTTTGATGAGTCAAAATACCACTTTCCACACCCACTCATTGGTGGAAATTTTCGAAAAGCAAAAATGAAAAATGAAATAAAAAAAAAACACAGTAAATAATTATAAACAGAGTTGTTATATAGTAGACCAATAGTAATAGTAATATGTATTAAAAATGAATATGTATTAAAATATAATAAATTTATAATACATTAAAGATGAATCTACAATATCTTAAAAATGAACATCTATCAAAATTCACGATACAACGTAAATACAGGGATGCACAAAATAATTTTCCCCATCCCTATAAAGAACACACACACACATATGAGGAATGACTTTCAAGACAAGTATTGCTAATTTTGCTACATCATGTTGGGATGTTTTGTTTTTCATGCTGGGCTGCTGCTAGATCACGAGTCCAAATTTTAGTTGGGCTATGAATATGGGCTTTACAAGCTCGTTTGTAGTTACCAAATTCTATATAAGCCCATTGAGTATACCAGAGCCCAAGCTCCAAAGAGCTTAAACATAGCCAAGGCGAAATTGGCAATGTATATCATGGACCAGGATCCACAAAACATTATGGGCCTTAAATTATAAGAATAATGTGCAAAATTCATACTCATAAGCGCAAATTATGTTGTGGACCCAGGTCCACCTTTCAAGGTGGACCTGGGTCCAAAACTACGTCGTTTTGTCTTTTTTTTTTTTTTTAAAAAAGATTAGTAAACATATTGCTGAATATAGAGTTGTCCAAAAATATGTGAATGTAGAGGTTTCATAGTGTGAATGTAGAGTATAGAAATCGTGAATGTAGACTTATGATTGTGTGAATGTAGAGTTGCCCAGAAATGTGTGAATGTGGAGGTTTCAAATTGTGAATATGGAGTATAGAAATTGTGAATGTAGAGTTATGCATGTGTGAATCTGTAATAGAGTTAAAAAGTTCTAGCAACTTGTAGCCCAGTAATGTGTGAATGTGGAGTTCTCAAGTTGTGAATATGGAGTATAGGACCTGTGAATATAGAGTTTTGAATGTGTGAATGCATAATAGTGGTAATATAGTTACTAAACATATAATTTTGTAATGTGTGAATGTGGAGTTTACAAATTGTGAATGTAGAGTATAGTGTATGTGAATGTAGAGTTTGTGTTCCACATTTCAGGCTAATATGATTAGTAAAAATAAAAAAAAAACAACGGCGTCATTTTTGGACCCAGGTCCACCTTGCAAGGTGGACCTGGGTCCACGGCATAACTACTGACTCATAAGGTATAGAATTTCATAACACAAAATACAAAAAATACAATACACAACACATAACAGAGCATTATGGACCTAGCTGGATTGAAAAAGAATTCATACTGGTAAGGTACAGAATTTCATAACACAAGACACATACACATGTTATATACTACATTTGTCTCATTTTAGTTGTCCGATTCGTTTAATGAAGTTTGACTGAAGTTATTTTTAATCTAATTTTTCATAATATTAAGTTTAACGAACATTAATATATAAAATTTATATATTTAGAAACTACATTAAAAGTACTATTAAACAAAAAAAATTAAATTTAAAAATAAAAAAAATACTAAAGAAAATAAGTAATAAAGATATAGTTGATTTGACCAATGAATAGTAAATAGGACAGATAAAATGGGACATGGTGAGTATTTACTTATTTTTCAAATCTGATTTAGGTACATAATTTGTGTTAATATGCACATAATATCACAACACAAAAATTTACAACATAATATAATTAATAATTTATTTTAAGTACAAAATTCATACCCCTAAAGTATAGAATTTCATAACGCAAGATACAAAAAATCATAGCACAAAACACATACACATGAACCAAGATTCATAGTGCAATGTGAATCATGGTCCATCATATAAGGATTGCTTGTAAGTTGTTATTACATTGACCATGGTCCACACATCTTTGTATACATCTATTCAACCTTAATTTGCCATTCTTTCTTGATCCAGTTTTGGCACTCCTTGATAATGCACTCTTTGAAAGTACAATTTTAGTATTGAAATTGTATTATTTGATATACTATTAAATAATATACATTCAATATATTAAAAATATACGTTCATTCACGGTCCACATTACAAATTTAAAATTACATTATAAATTAAGATTCATCTTACGTTGTAAGTTCTAATTTAAAATAACAGTCTTATTATATATTTACAATTAAGATGTTATATACTTTCAATTATATACTTATAAAATAAATTAAAATTACATAACATACCTATAATCCAAGTACATTATTTATTGAAAGATACATAATTGTTTTGAAATGGATGAACCATGGTATAACAAATTGACAATTGCTTAGCCAGTTAGCCTAACTGCACTAGACAAATGACAATCCTGTACGTACAAGTGCCGTCAAGTGGTATTAGGATTTAGGAATTGTTTGGGTGTGGCTTAGTCCTAGTCTTAGCTGGGTGTGAATGTGTGATTATTACAATCATTTATCGGGTCGAAGTTGGATTAATTTGGGTAGGGTTTGAATGATTCCTTCATCATTTCGGGTTTCTGCTAAAACAGTAGAAGTAATTGGTTATAGAGAAACTCAGAATGATAAAAATGATAAGAGAAATTGATCTGGAAATATATGCAGATCAGATGCATTAGGTAACTCGAGAAATCACTGACTTATTAAACACGGCTAGCGATTCACTGGTGAGTGATCAGTGATCGGCGTTTGTCAACATAGTATTTACATCTAGAAACTCCCAATATAGAGATCAAACACCATCATATCCCAAGACACAAGAGCTGATCAGAAACTTAAGTTCAGGAATCGGCGACCGGAACGGTCTCTTCTGGCTCTTCAAAGTTGGGGTCATGAGCATCAACCGCTTTCTTCTCAGCCAAGCCCATTTCAGCCTGGGAGTAACCGTCACCGGACCACGTGAACTTCCCGCCATGGCCTCCTTTCTTCGGCGATCCACTCATCCCAGTCGCCGATCGCCGATCCTTCCTGGCGTCGGCCACAGATCTGGTGCTCTTAGCACCACTCTTCCCGGCGTTCTTCATCTTCTTAGTGATTGATTGAGAGTGAGAGAGTGAGTGAGGGGTTAGGACAAACGATAACGATGAGAGCGCATTGATTGGAGAGGGGTATATATATATATACAGGTGGAGGGGTATTTTTGGACATGTGGATCTGTGGGCCTGTGACGCTGTGGGCTGCTCATGTGCCTTGACAGGGACTACCAGTTTTAGATAAGATCAAACTTGGATCCAATAATAGTTAAATACAATGAATCAATCGATGAATTTATTTATTTATTTATTTATTTTTGTTGTTTAGGATACGACATATTTGATTTAAAAATTGATTATATCTTATTATTCATTTATAAAAAAATCTTAGGTGTCCATAGCATTCAATATACAGTCATGCATCATGGTATTGATATTATTGCTAGTAATAATTTCTAATAATATTTTTTTAGTCATGACATAAGTCAAAGACCCAAGACAAGTTTGATCCCTTACTTGACTTCTAACCCAAGAGACAATCTCTTTTCTAGATTCAAACAATTTTTATCAAACCATAAATAAAATGTATATTTTTAATATGCTAAAGGTGCACTATTTATATATTGTAGGTACATTATTTGATAGTATACAAAATAATATACTTTAGTATTCAAATAATGTCTTTTCAAATAATATACATTCAATACACAAATAATATACATTCAATACATTTTATTCATGGTACTGTGTGGAGTGTGGACTATGGTCCATGAAATAATGATTGTTAGATTCAAGCATGGTACTTACTGTTGAGAGATTAGAGAAGAAGTCATTGGACTAAGTTAATTTTTATTCCACAATTTTAATTTTGTTGAAATTATATTTTATATAGTTTATTTTTAATTAATCTATATTCAATATTTTTTAGATTATAACTAAAACAAAAACTATAACAATAGCGGAAAGTAGAGAAAGTAAAATTTACGTGGTATGACAATGTGCTTACATCTAGGGGTGAGCATTGGTCCGGTCAGTCAATTTTCGATTAATAACCAAAATTGATAATTTTTGATCGATAAAACATTTTTTTAAATAACTAAATTTATTTTATTTATTTGGCTAATGCTAATGGGCTAAATTATTAAAGAAAACAAATAATATCTTAGTATTTCTATTTCTGCTTGTGGCATGAAATTAACCTTTAAGCATGACAAGTGTGGACACCACGTTTACACCCATATATGTAAGTGTTTTTTACATTAAAAAGTATGTACCAAATGATGATTGGTCACAAGAATTAGGTTAATCGTGATTTTTGTTTTGGTTGCCGCACTGGCACTACAGTGTCAAAATTGGGCCAAAATATTTTGGCTTAGTGAGGTGATGAAGCTGCATTTCGGCTCCAACCACCTGTTCGTCCTCCTCCCCTCCCTCGCCCACCTTGGCCCCTACCATGCCCTGAAAATGGCATGGATGAACAGTACTGCGCCAAATTTCTTGGCAAAATGTTGTTTTACCAAAGATGGTCTCAGAACACACAGACATATATATATATATGATCAAGAAAAATTGAACAAACTTCAAAATCAAAGTTAAACCATGAATTGGAGATGCATGTATTACACTGCCATTTTTTCTACAATGATCTCGAGAACATCATTTAAACGCATTGCATTAGGAACAAATATAAAACAACAATAGCAGGGCTTACTACATATTTCACATAACTGAAAATGAAAATAGTATAGAATCTGGGTTCAAGAAAAATTCAGCAGAATGCTACTCTCAGTGTACGCAACGGTTGAGATAATCGCTAGCCATTAATGGGGAAGCAGTTTTTTTTTTTTAATGAGTAAAGATCCTTGCAGCAACACAATTACCGTGGGAAATTTACAGGAGGTTCCAGGCTACCAACCAGGATGCTGAGATCAATGTCCTTGTCTTCAAACTTCTTGATGAAAGCGTGCGTCTGGGCATATGCAAAACAACCAAATATTAGCCTCAACAAGAAGAGAAAAAAAGTATGGATATAGTTACTAACTGATGTTGTTAACTGACCAAGAGGTCCAAAGCTGAAGATCTGTCTCTCGGATCTTTCTGTATGCTGAGCAAAACAAGAAAATAGTTTAAGAAACATAATTCCTTCAAAAACAAAGATGAGGCAATGCATGTTTAACTAAGTTTTATGTCTATGTTTAAGTTTGGTGATGCTATGGATCTTACCAAGCAGAGACAAATGAACAGAATTCTGGGGAAAATTGATCTGGTGGAGCAGCAGGTGGTGGACTTCCCACAATTGCTTGCAAGAGTTCATAAAAGCTTGGCCATTCTTGTTGGTTTTCAGACTGTATGTAAGGGAAACGTCCAATGGCACACTCAAGGATCACCATGCCCAAACTCCAGATGTCACTCTTATAGTCATAGGTGCTTCCACTAATTCTTTCAGGCTTGAAAAAGGTTTATAATAAGTTAGTTTACATAATTATCTCAATTGGAATTTAAGCACCAGCAAGATGGAAGCCACATTTAAACAATCAGAAATGACACGCAATGGACAAAATAGTAAGGAGAACCTAGAAAAATTAAAGCAACTAATATTGTGTTTAATCAGTAGAGTTAATTCAATGATGATTGCTCTACTCACAGCCATGTAGTTGTAAGTCCCAACAAATGTGTCTCTTTGACCCATAGAGTTGGCGAGCATTGCACTCACGCCAAAATCTGTAATTTTCACTTCTCCTTTGTGGTTCACAAGCAGGTTTGAAGGTTTAATGTCGCGGTGGATTACATGCCTCTCATTATGCAAGTAGACAAGACCTTGTAAGACCTGGAATACATACGTTAAGTAGCAAATCATATTAAAGACTGCCAAGATGCGTTCAAAAATCAAATTGCAAAGTTGAAATGTCAATACCTGCTTGCAAACAACGGCAAGATATGGTTCAAGAATTGTCTTAACTTGTCTTACTACATCTGCTAATGATCCGCGATCCATGTATTCAAACACCAGAGAAATAGCTCCATTGTGATAGAATGAGTGATAGCAAACAACCACATGAGGACATTGTGATGCTTGATTTATTTTCAGCTCTTGCACAATTTGTTTACGAATTTCCTCTTGTATATTCATTTGAATAACCTGTATTTAAAAAAACTCAACTAGCTTAATATAAAACATTTGCATAAACTAAAAATCCACATAAAGAAACAACAGCCAGATAAAAGTGATGTGAGGCTCTAACATTTGGATATCAAAAAGACAAATTTTGCAATCTTTATCTATCCAAAATACCAGGAATGTTTACTCAAACAGGACAAGTGCATTACTGAATGTTACTTTTTAATCAGTATGTGTATAAATAAGACCAAATTAGGGAACCTTTAGACATCATAACTAGAAATGCATACAAATGATATGCTTTAAATTCCTTAACCAATGAAGGAAACATGAACTGATGAACATACTACTTCTGAAGCTAACACTGACCTTCAAAGCAAACAAAGTGCCAGCCCATTTATGGCGAACCAGTTGAACTACACCTCCACTTCCCTTTCCAATGACTTTGATGGTCTCAAGATCTTCCAATGAGAACTGGAGGTCAATCTCCTTTGATTCTGAAGGCTGCCAAAATTAAAAATGCAGGCAAGTAAACCTACTATCCAATGCACTAAAGACATTAGCAATCCTTAATCCTTCCTACTCCTTAGTAATTAGCTAACCGTCGTTTTTATTACTTTCAAGCAGAGTCAATTTCCATCTAATTTACCTTCATTAGAAAACATTGAACAAATTGCTAATACGTTGAAGGATATCAATTTCAAAATCATGAATTTAAAAGGGGAAAAAATGAAGGTTCACAGCATAGAACTTAATTGCCTGAGATTCATTCTCCTGTGAAACTAATCTCAATCCTTTCTGATTCAAAAGCAAGTCTCCATCGTGAAATGTTCCGCTAGCGGTCCTGCGGTTCAAAATCGACGCACACAAACATCAACGCCGCCGTTTTCAAGGAATATCTCAATTAAAATCGATCATCCCAACAGAAACAAACAATAGACTTACAGGAAGCTGGATATGTTAGTCTCTTGAGTAGGAACGGAGAGCTTGAGTGCCGCCAGTGGCTTCTTCGTCTTCATATCTCCTTCTTCTTCTTCTTCTTCTTCTTCTTGAGGTGTAGCGAATCTGTGTGGAGTGCGATTGCAAATACTCTTGGAAGTAGATCGGAGTCTGGTGTTCGAATGGGGTAGGAAAATTGGTAACGGATAGTCTTGGGCGGTGAACCGGTCGGACCGGGCGAGTTTGGAAAAACTCCAAAAAGTAGACGCTGGAGATGAGCGGATTCAATGAATTGAATTTTGAATCGCTGGGAAGCGCCAGAAATTATCCGAACGTCAATGGTAAGTTGAGATAATTACACTTTGGCCCTGGGAAGTTTCTACATTTGCACTTGGACCTCCTTTCGTTTTAAAAGTTGCAATTGAATGGTACGGTACTAAAACAAACATCTCTCTAAAAAACGGAGCTCCTTCTCTCTAAAAACTCCATTACCTCAGGCCTTAGCTTCTACTTTCTCCATCGGTCTCTCATTCGTTCCCTTCCTCCTTGCCCTCCCTTGTCACCGCCTCTCATCCTAGACCCCTAGAAAAGCTAAAAAAAAAAATTAATATTATCACCTGTGGTGGAGTTGGGTTGAGGGATTTGCTTTTGCCTTTGTATTTTGGGGTTTGGAAAAGGTAGCTTACTGTCACGGGCATAGAATTCGGCGCAGAGCATAGTGCCCGTGTGGTGTCTCGGAACCCCTCATACCCGCGGACCAGCCTGCCCTCATACGTTCCAATTGGTTTCGCCTTGCCACAGGCTCATCTGGGGAGCGACAATAGCTCCCGACCAGTTGTGCCCTTCGAATCGCATCGGTCCCCTTCATCGTCAAGTTCTAGACTAGTGACAGGCTCCCAAACTAAATTGGGTCGGTGAGCCTAACTCGGACAGACCTAGCGTCTAAGGCAGAACTCCCTTTATCGCTATTGTGCCCACTTTACCCACAAGCAAGCTAACCAGTTGGCCCGTTTATTCATTCTTTTAGTCTTAACACGGTCACGGAAAACAGTCTATGACACTCTCCCCCATCCAACATCTAGCACGCCCTCGTGCTAATGGAGATGGACTCGCCCAAGGATCGTCGTACTTAATATTGCATACGCACTGCAACGCCAATACCTCTATCCGCGAAGCAATCCGGCTAGTATGGCGGCCACCCTAGTCCCCCTTTCTTCTCTAGGACCCATCCGCCCATGCGGATCTCTGGAGTGGAGCCGTCATCATCACATGCGCCCCTCGCGCCACAGTGCTAGCATAGTCCTCACCCCCTAAGGACCCCACCATAACGCGCAGCAATATAAGTACGTCCCGCTCTTGTAACACTTTGTCACGGGCATAGAGTCCCGCGCAAGCACAGTGCCTGTGAGGTGTCCCGGGCCCCTCATACCCTACGGACCAGCCTGCCCTCATACGTTCCATCTGGTTTCACCTTGCCATAGGCTCATCAGGGGAGTGGCAATAGCTCTCGACCAGTTGTGCTATTCGAATCGCATCGGTCCCCCTCATCGTCAAGTCCTATACCAGCGGCAGACTCCCCAACCTAAATTGGGTCGGCGTGCCTAACTCCGATAGACCTAGCGTCTAAGGCAGAACTCTCATTATCGCTATTGCGCCCCCTTTACCCACAAGCAAGCTAACCAGTTGGCCCATTTATTCATTCATTGGATCTTAACAAGGTCACGGAAAGCAATCTATGACATTAGGGTTGTGTGTGCCGTGTAGTGGGTGGCATTTGTCCTTTTTGTCACTTTTGGGCTTGTTCCTCTATCTTTTCCAGTTTTATTGTGTTTATCTCGTTTCTTTTAAAGAGTTTTTTTTTTCTTCTCGTTCGTTTTGATTAGTTTATTTCCTTCTCGTTTTCTTTAATAAGGTTTGGTTAGTGCGTAAATCACTAAATATGGTCACGGCAAATGAAAATGAAGACTTGGGTGATGTGTAAGACTTTTCAATTTAGTCTTTCTTACGCTCGGCCATATCACTAATGGGGTGTTTGGTTGGGATGAATTTGGGTATAAAAGAATTGAAATTTAATGAATTCAACAATTATGCCGTTTGAGAGAATTGGAATTGCAATTCGGTGGAGGAGGAGATGGACAAATTTCTTGGTATAAAGACAATTTTGCCCCTCCCCTAATACCCTTTGTTTTTCTTTGAAATTTAATTATTTCCCTGTACTCTTATTCCTGCATTATTCTTTTTCCACCGAATTAAGTTACTCAATTAAAGGATCCCAACTTCTAATTGGTGAAACGAAAAGTTGTTTTTATGTCAAATTGTAAGGAATTGTTTACACTTTAAAAATTATATATTTATAAGTGTAATTTTATATTCTTAATTAATAAGTGATCATTATTTAAATTCATAATACAATTATTGAATGAATTAGGTAATATAATAATTTCTAGCAAAAAAAAAAAAAAAAGTCTTTAGAAAAAAAATTTCTCCAAATGAAAATGACTCATTTAAAAAATCATTGCCCCTTTTCTCAAAAAAAAAAATCATTGCCCCTCAAAAAGCCTTTACAATGATCCACATCCACGTAAAAGGCTACATAACCCAATATCATCATCATATGTGCATATTATTATACTTACATAACTATTTACATTAATTGAATAAAAAAAATTTAAAGTCATTTCTTCTTTTTTTTTTTTTTTTTTTGATTTCTTAAAGCCAACTTATCAATTTATCATTTGAATTTTTTTAGATAAACATAGCAAATATTTTATTTTTTATCCTCGACTAATAACATGTGGTTAAAAAGAGAGACCATCTCATTCACAAATTACTGTAGAGTAAACAATAGAAATTGTCAAAAGCCCCCCTCAGGGGATAGTGTTTGTGGCTTGTAAGTGTCCCACCGAGCAAAAAAACATCTTTAAAAAAAAAAAAATTTCCAGACCAACTAACTAAACTTTGGTTTAGCTGGCTTTTGAAATTGTTTATATTATAATTCATAATAATATATTTCTGTTAAATTAATTAATTTGTATTTGTAAATTGTATCAATGAATTATTTATTTAGGGTGTCCCATTTGATAAAAGCAATAAAAGAAAGGGTATCCCACAAACTCAGCTGTCTAATTTAGGCCTCCTTTAGCTTTATATCACTTTTTAAATAAAGAAGTAGGATTTCTTGAGAGTTAGCATTGAAGAAAAGATGGAGAAAAGTAAGCCAGAAATGCAAACATCCAGATAGATTAAAGATAGTCTATAACAACTCTTTTATTTGGAATTTGGATACAGCTCACCCATTCCAAACTGGGATTATAAAACAATAAAGAAGGGGAACAAAACCAGTCACAAATTGAAAGGTTTCATAGACCCAAGAACCTAATAAGCAGTGTAATCAAATTCACTGCACCCAAAACATGAAAACAACTCTCCCAAGGGAGAAGGAAAGACATTGAAAACCAGAAAGCAATAATATCTACCACTACTTGACTCTCAGCAGCATGGAGCCATCATTGTTGGAGCAATACCAAAATAATTAAAAGCCCTGATCAACCAGGTAATCACCAAGCCTCTCAACAACCAGGTTGCACTGGCCTGGAGTCATTGGCTCATCATAGAGCCCAAACAGCAAGCACTGGGTAGTCTTCTTGATACAAATGCCACCAGGTCCCTGAATCATTCATAATTACAACATGTCAAAAACAAGAAAGATTTTGGTTTGTAACTGTTGATGGCTTTTTCAGTAATTCAGTCAGAAGCATAAACATGTTTCTAGTGTCTTAGGTGAGGTTATAATACCTTCTTTCCTCGAACAACCACGCCTGGCTCGCCTTGAATCACCATGTATTTAGCACCAGCAATGTGCATGCCGGTGGGAGCAAGTGACCCGGGTTCATCAAAATCCTTCAAGATAGCAGTGATTTCCTCTGGTTTGAGCTACAATGCCAGAACATTGAAAGTGATTAATTAAACCAGTCCATAAAATCAAGGCAGGCAAGCCATATTAGCCTAGATTGGGCCATTGCATCATAAACAAACCAGAACCTATGCTGATCAAAATCTTCATCATGCAAATCAGAACAAGCACATACAATATCATAACGATTGAAACTCGAGAAAACAATGATGAAGCTAGTACGCACACCAACTGTATTCAGTGCAATCTATATTAAGATTCAATTATATAAATACAAAATCTAAAAACGCCATAAATTGGTAAACGGATCCAAATTAGCCCTGATGGTTTACATCAGAGGCCGATCAGAACGGGAAAGAAAATTTAGCCAAATTCAGCCATTTGTGGTTCTTCAGATTAGATCAGATGCGCTCTGATCAGGAATCGCAAAATGTCAGAACTCGAACAGATCTCCAAGCACGCAGATGCATAGATATGCACATCATAAACAAAGATAAACAAAATTTGAAAACGACGATCATAGTAGATGCTAAGAGAAAAACCGCAGGGAAGTTGGCGCTCTGGGCCCAAGGGCTGCCATCGAGGCCGAGGATAGCGGCGGCGGTGAGCTTGTTGCCCTCAATATCGCACATGAGGTGCTCATCAACATATGTTTGCCACGACATCTTTGAGATTCTGCGGTTAGGATTTCTCCGGGGATCTTAGTAGTTACTAGAACTTTGAGAGTAGAGAAGTGTATTAAACTATCTTCAAAAACAATTGTGTATTTGCGATCATCGGTTTATCCTTTTATATACGCTGATGATGAAATGAAAAGCCAGTAATGCCCTTCGGCCAACGATGCAGGAGTGCTTTTGGCGCCTATAATGTAGAAGTTAGTTTTGGCCGGGTCAATAGAGCATGAGAGGAGATAAAAATTTTAAAAATAATAAAAATAATAATAGAGGAGTCAATTATTATTTTAAAAAAAGGTTTGTTACTTTGTTATCTTTTTTTATAATGCAAATTTTGTTTGGTATAACTTATTTTACAACTTATACCTCATTTTAATTTTAATTTCAACTAAGCTATAAGTTCTGTTTGGTAAAATCTAGAAGCTTAAAATAATAGTTTATTTATTGACTTTTAACATTTTTCTATCCTTATTAATTTACAAAAAATACATAATCCATCATTATTTAATTAAAATGTTGGGGTGGGCAACCCAATGGGGTAGCTCAAGTGGCAAGTGAGCTCTCTTTGTGGGGAGGAATTCCGGGAGAACCCGGGTTGAAGGAGAAAGACCCCGTGAATTTACCAAAAAAAAAATGCTGGGGTGGGCTTGGCGGGCCCGTCAAGCCCGCCTAGTATGTATACAATATTAATATTAGTGTATACATATACACATCATTTTATATAATTATATATAAATATATGTTTATTTATTTATATTGAAAAAATCTATTAGTTGTAACAGAGTCAGTAGTACTCAAAAAAAAAGAATATATATATATATATATATATATATATATATATATATATATATTAGTAAGTAGTACATTGTATAAATTATTTGTTATTGTCTTATAGATTTATATATTATGTATTTGATTATTTATTAGGACTTATTACTATATTAGTTATTCTTATGCTCAACAAATAAAAACTGCATTAATATATGTTTAAACTATTCCAATTATTTTAGTATACACTTATTAAACTTTTTATATTAATTTTTATTTAAATTTAAAACTTTTAAAATTTGACGGGCTTCCACCAAGGCCTGCGGGCCTAAGGCTGGTCGAGGTGCGCCGGCCTATTTTAGTCTCGTATTTTGGCAGATTTTTTAGCCCGCCCTGTCAGCTCGTTTCAACAGTTCTATATATAATTAGTACACTTTTTAATAATGAAATAATACTTTATTTATTTATTCATACATAGATAGATATGTGTGTGTATGTATACGGGGGACATGACGAGGAGGGGAGAAGTATTCATATCCCTGATGAATAATTACAAACAATCTTCATCCCCATTTCTCTTTTTTTTTTTTTCAATCCTCATCTTCATTTTTTTTTTTCAATCCTCGTCGTAAAGGAAAAAAGTAACATCCTTATATGCCGCTGAAAATAAGTTTCAAATGAGACATTTCATTTATTAGATTAGTGCACTGGATTTGTTCTTTTATTTACCATGGGATCAAATGGTTCACAATTTTGAGGAGTTCAGAATTGAAAAGTAAAAATTTTATTTATTTATTTAGTTTAAAATTGGAAAGAAATTTTAAACATTTGACTGTTTTAAATTGGCAAAAACTCGTATGAGATCGTTTTACGGGTCTCAATCTGGGTCGAATCTTTAATTAATGAGGTTGAAGATATGACCCATTAACTAAAGATCCGACCCGTCTAACGGGTAACATAAGTGTTGCTCTTTCAATTTATTTTCTTACCATTAGAATTCATTCTTAAACTCTTCTCATTAAGAATACACAAAAATAAGAACGTATGATTTTCTTGGCTATAATTTTTCCAGTTAGTTCAAATCACTTGAATGATCTAGTTTACCACCACCAATATTTGAAATGTCTTTTTTAAACCAAATTTATGTACCATAGGGTTTTTTTCTTTGAGATTATAAATTATGTATTTGATAAATGGGTGAGTCTCCTGTGAGACCGTATCACACTTCTTTATTCGTGAAATAGGTCAGATCAAGATAAAATTGTACTTCGTAATACTTATGTGAAAAAATGTAATACTATTAATGAATAAATTGTTTGTTACTTATGAGAAAAATGTAATATTTTTGAAAAAAAAAATAATACTTTTAAGTTTTAAATCAAAATGTAATATTTAGAGATTGAATAGTTATTTATGAGAAATAAATGTAACATTAATCATTGATAAATTGATTGATTGTTACTTACGATAGAAAATGTAATACTTATGAGAAAAAATGTGATACTATTGATGAAAAATGTAATACTGTTAAATTAAAATGTAATATTAATTAGCAGTTCAATAGTTATTTATGCATAAAGTTGTAATACTTATGAAAAATCTTACATGTTTCACGAATGAAGATACATGAAACAATATCATAAGATTTGTTGCCATGATAAATTTATAATGTGTGCTAGTTTGTGATTGATATCAAATTATGATATTTATATTGCAAGTTAATGTGTGGTTTGTAAAGTGTCATCTATCTATATATAAAAACAATATCCTCCTCCCAAACTTTTCCGCCCAAAGTTAGTGGTATTTTGGTAAAATCACATATTTTATTTATTTATTATTTTATTAATTTATTAATCTATTAATTACTCATATTTTATTAATTTATTAATCTATTAATTATTCATATATATTTATTCACCTATACTATTATTATGGTAAAATGATAAATAGGTAATATAATATGATTGGTGTGATATAATTGGTGATTGAATAATTGGTGATATAATTGGTGTGATGTAATTGGTGATATATATTTGTAATATATGTAATAGTATAAATAGACCATTTTGCTTGGCATTGTCAATAGCCATCGAATTCCTTTACTCTCTTATTTACACCGAATAGCAATGGCTTCACTTCACTCTGAGATTGTTGGTCGTCAACTTCACCTTAGGCTCATATGGAATATGCTCCGTGTCGTTCATCTTCCAGAGACAAGAGATTCTGAAAAAATAAACTCCATAGAGTGTGTGGTCCATGATTTTGAGGTATTTTCTTTTACTATAATATTAATATTTATGCATATTTGTAGTTTTTTTCACAACATTTTATTTTAACTCTACAAATTCAGGGAACCTTTATACGCATGCATATTCCTGAAAAGTTTGTTCAAAGGTGATTCAAGAAATTTAAAGAAGGTGGAGTATATCGAATTTGTAGATTTCAAGTGGTTTATAA
>NC_044927.1:22693392-22693632 GCF_003576645.1 Ipomoea triloba
CCCCCCCTCTAGACTTGTACCCCATCCCCTTGGGACCAACAATTGGTATCAGAGCAAGTTCTCTGATCGATATAAATCTTTGTTTATATTGTCTAGAGATCCTTCTTTGAAAAATCCTTTAAAAGTTTTCAAAGCACGAGATAATTTTTCTAATATGGATAGCATGTTGTCGAGACATCTTCTCTTTGATCTTAGCAGGTTCGATGACTGGAAAACACGCATGCTTGCGTATCTATCAGC
>NC_044927.1:22695525-22698529 GCF_003576645.1 Ipomoea triloba
GTCCCTTTTCTCTCTTTAATCCTTTTCTACTCCTTTCAAAATGTAGACCTCCAAGTGAGGATTGTTTAGTAGTGTAGGAGTAGATTAGGATTTATTTTGTAATAAGAAGAGAGATGATGCAAGATTAGGAGCTTCAACCGTTGGACCGAGGAGAAAGCGATGAGAATTTCTTTCCCTCTTTTCCTTTACTTATCTTGAATTAATCTTGTATCTAGATGCTTGTTCTTAATTTATTTGGATTATAGATTGTGTTTATGTCTAGATTGTTGTTTGTTCTTATTTATTATGAATTGTTAGTTTAGCTTCTATGAGTTGTTGTGTGCAAGACTTGTTATTAAAAGTGTGTGATTATTGGATCCAATTACATGCTTGTTTGTTGTTGTGTCACGGTGAGAATCGGGCATGACTAGAACACTCTTGCCACACCTATGATTTATACAATGCGAGAGCTTGATAAATTGTAGGGGGATTTCTCGGCTAATCTTCGGTTCCTTCACTAGCGAGAGCGGGTTGGAATTTAGAAGTTAGCCAAAACGGTTCCTTCACGGGTGACAGCGTGTTGGAATCTAGAGGTTAGTTTAGGCTACCTCCTCACAACTTGTAGGATTAACTTGGGTTTGGGAATGTTGATTTGCTTAGGATCTTTAAAACGAGCCTCGCTTGTAGACTACGAGAGTAGATAACTTGCGGTTTGGCACACTCGGGTAGATCACGAGAGTGGCACCGAGGACTTTAGTGCATTTCCTCCATTCACAAGGGATAAAACTTCTTTTCTACATTTGTTTGACACATGATAGATATTGACCCGATCCATATCCTTACATATGTTGCATCTAATATATCTCTCTTCATTTGTTGTTTTTATTTTTGTTATTTAGTTTTGTTGTTATAACCATGTTATTGTCGAACTAGCTTCACAAGAATCAATCCGAGTTAGTGCTTGACCAACCATTCCCTGTGGATCGATAACCCCGGAATACTCCGGGTATTTGCGTGTACCTAAAAGCTACAACCAAATTGGTGCCGTTGCCGGGGAATGGTTTTGTGTTGACATTAACAAATATTGATTCTAGGAGACTAGTTCATTTTTATATTTTTATTGTGTTTTGTTTTGTTTTGTATTTTGTTTTTGTTGTAGCATTTCTAAGGGATTATTTGCACTTGAGGAGAATGGAGAAATCAATCACGAAAAAAATGGGCATCACCACATCACTCATAATTTTTGGATCAACATTGAGGAGTATGTTTTGATTTGAAGAGGCTTCTTGATGACTCTTGAGGGTGGACAAGAAATTCATTAAGGGAGTTTTCTTTACCTTTCACTTGCTCCTTATGTTAATTTGTGCTTTAATGTATTATCTTGTTTAATTGATCCAATTTCTCCTCCCCCTATTGTGCATTATTTTATTTTACATCGAGGACGATGTAAATTTTTAAGTGTGGGGGAGTGAACATATATTGAAGTTTTGCTTGGATGACTCATGAGCTTATTTTGTGAATGAATTGCTATTATGCTAGAAGTTGTGATTATTCCCTCCTTATTGGTTGGTGGTTTGTTTTGGACTTGTTACAATTTGACTTGTGATAGATGAATCAAGGTGAAACATATGATTGAGCTATTCTCTTGCCAATACCCTTGTTAACCATTAATCAATTGGATAAATTATTGATCTAGTGTGTTGTGCATTGCTAGTGAAAGTTTATGTGAGATACCGGTGTTGGTTTAATTGTTATACCTTGTCATAATACTCTCTTTGTGAAGTCTAATGATTGCATACTTAGAAATGATGTAGGCCATTTTTGTTAGTCCGAGCCTTTGAACCTACCCGTTATATATGTTACCCTTGTTACCCCCGTTGAGCCTTTTGAATTTTTTGTTAAACCCCGTTGTATTTATTTTCTTTTGTTCTTAATTATCCTAATATTTCTCATATGCATTAAAAGGAAGATTAAGGTAATTGAGTCCTAACCTTGTCATTAAACCCTTAACCATAGCCAAAAAAAAAAAATAAATAAATAAAATAAATAAATAAATGTTTCCCTTCACCCTTGAGAGAATTTATCATTTATTCATAATTTTTGTTGAAGAGATTTAATTTGGAGCATTAAATTTTATTGCAACATTTATTTTGTAAATATTTATGTTTGGGGTTGTCTTGACAATTTAGAATAGCTTATTCTCCCGTGAGCTATTCTTGCCAAAAATTGAGAAAAGAAAAAAAAAATTCGAAAAAAAAAAATTCGAAAAAAAAAAAAATTCGAAAAAAATATATTTCGAAAAAAAAAAATCGAAAAAAAAAAATTTTTTTTTTTTACTTTTAGCCCCTTTTTGTAAAAATGTTGTATTGTTCTCATTTGTAAAATGCTCCTAAAAATTTCATCTCTTCTAAAAAGAAGCCGCAAGGTAAATGTAAATTTTCTTTCTTTTGATTTCCTTACCCTTCTTTGTTTAAACCTCAACCCCTAGCCTCATTATAAGCTTATAAAAGTCATACTTGATCTTTGCATGCAATCTTGGAATTGAATTAGTAAGAGTATGAAGGACACACCCCTTTTGCATAAACTCAACTTAGCATGTGCACACTAGATTCACAAACACTTAAATGACAAAGGTGCTCGGTTATTGGCTTGAGAACGGAACTTGTGTGCCGATCCAAGGTGACTCTTGAAACATGTTGAGTTGTAACAAGTTAGACTTGAGGAAGACATGACTTGGTGGAATGATGTGATGAGTGGGAAGCAAAAGACAAATGAAAGAAGGCAAAAAGAGGCATAAAACATGGAGCCAAAAGCAAAAAGAGAAAGTGGAAGATTCTGCAGAAATTCTGGAGGAGGACAATAAGCGTCTGTCTGCGTCCTGAAACAGACGCCTATTGTCCATTTTCACACTGCAGAAATTCTGGAGGAGGACAATAGGCGTCTGTCTGCGTCCTGAAACAGACGCCTATTGTCCATTTTCACACTGCAGAAATTCTGGAGGAGGACAATAGGCGTCTGTCTGCGT
>NC_044927.1:22698942-22702655 GCF_003576645.1 Ipomoea triloba
GCTTCTATGATTTGTTGTGTGCAAGACTTGTTATTAAAAGTGTGTGATTATTGGATCCAATTACATGCTTGTTTGTTGTTGTGTCACGGTGAGAATCGGGCATGACTAGAACACTCTTGCCACACCTATGAAGGGAAAGAAGTATACTCTTGTGGTAGTAGATGACTACACAAGATTCACATGGACCGTGTTCTTAACCAAGAAAAGCGAGACAAAAGTTGCCCTGCCAAATCTTTTGAAGCAAGTTCAAATTGAAAAGGATGTCTCGATACTAAAGATTCGGTCAGATCAAGGTGGAGAGTTCGTTAATCAAGTAATCAAGAGCTACTACAACGAGAACGGGATTCATCATCAACTGTCAGCTGCTCGAACGCCTCAACAAAACGGGGTTGCTGAAAGAAGGAACAGAACTCTCAAAGAAGCCGCAAGGACCATGCTCTCGCAAGCTAACATATCTCAAGGATTTTGGGCAGAAGCAATCAACACAGCGTGCTATACCCAAAATCGGTCCTTGATCGTGAAAGGAGCTGGAAAGACTCCATATGAGTTGTGGAATGGAAGGAAACCGAATGTAAGCTACTTCCACACATTCGGGTGCAAATGTTATATCCACAACAATGGGAAGGCTCAACTAAGAACTTTTGAAGAAAAGGCAGATGATGGAGTATTTCTGGGATACTCATCGACAAGCAAAGCATTCAGAGTCTTCAACAAACGGAGATTGGTGGTTGAAGAATCCATACATGTTTCTTTTGATGAAAGGGCATCGACAGATCAACCATCAAAGTCAACGGAAGCAGCTGAGGAAGCCCAGCCAGAGTCTATCGAGAGATCAAACTTACCTCTCGAAGACAAGTAGTCGATAGTTCGAGACGTAGCGGAACTCCAGTCAGAATCAGATGATGAAGAGTCTACAAAGAAGAAAGCTCCTGACTCAGTCGATCCAATCCAGTTCATAGATGTTCAACCCATATCTCAACCTACAACGGAGGTATCAACTGAGGAGCCACAACCCGACCTAAGATGGCTGAGAAGTCACCCTGCTGATCAAGTGATTAGAGATGTACGTGACAGAGTTCGAACCAGATCAGCATACAGAGAAAGCATGTTTGCTTGCTTTCTATCTCAAATAGAGCCTAAGGTGATCGATGAGGCTCTATGTGATCCAGATTGGGTGCAAGCCATGCAAGAGGAACTTCATCAGTTTGAATGGAACGATGTTTGGGAACTAGTTCCGAGACCTCATCATCAGAATGTCATTGGTACAAAGTGGGTTTTCAGAAACAAGATGAATGAGGATGGAGTCATTGTTAGGAACAAGGCCAGACTTGTTGCCAAAGGCTACTGTCAGGAGGAAGGAATAGATTTTGATGAAACCTTCGCTCCAGTGGCACGTCTCGAAGCCATACGCATCTTTCTCGCATATGCCGCCTTCAAAGACTTTAAGGTATATCAAATGGATGTCAAGAGCGCTTTTCTGAACNGCTTCTATGATTTGTTGTGTGCAAGACTTGTTATTAAAAGTGTGTGATTATTGGATCCAATTACATGCTTGTTTGTTGTTGTGTCACGGTGAGAATCGGGCATGACTAGAACACTCTTGCCACACCTATGAAGGGAAAGAAGTATACTCTTGTGGTAGTAGATGACTACACAAGATTCACATGGACCGTGTTCTTAACCAAGAAAAGCGAGACAAAAGTTGCCCTGCCAAATCTTTTGAAGCAAGTTCAAATTGAAAAGGATGTCTCGATACTAAAGATTCGGTCAGATCAAGGTGGAGAGTTCGTTAATCAAGTAATCAAGAGCTACTACAACGAGAACGGGATTCATCATCAACTGTCAGCTGCTCGAACGCCTCAACAAAACGGGGTTGCTGAAAGAAGGAACAGAACTCTCAAAGAAGCCGCAAGGACCATGCTCTCGCAAGCTAACATATCTCAAGGATTTTGGGCAGAAGCAATCAACACAGCGTGCTATACCCAAAATCGGTCCTTGATCGTGAAAGGAGCTGGAAAGACTCCATATGAGTTGTGGAATGGAAGGAAACCGAATGTAAGCTACTTCCACACATTCGGGTGCAAATGTTATATCCACAACAATGGGAAGGCTCAACTAAGAACTTTTGAAGAAAAGGCAGATGATGGAGTATTTCTGGGATACTCATCGACAAGCAAAGCATTCAGAGTCTTCAACAAACGGAGATTGGTGGTTGAAGAATCCATACATGTTTCTTTTGATGAAAGGGCATCGACAGATCAACCATCAAAGTCAACGGAAGCAGCTGAGGAAGCCCAGCCAGAGTCTATCGAGAGATCAAACTTACCTCTCGAAGACAAGTAGTCGATAGTTCGAGACGTAGCGGAACTCCAGTCAGAATCAGATGATGAAGAGTCTACAAAGAAGAAAGCTCCTGACTCAGTCGATCCAATCCAGTTCATAGATGTTCAACCCATATCTCAACCTACAACGGAGGTATCAACTGAGGAGCCACAACCCGACCTAAGATGGCTGAGAAGTCACCCTGCTGATCAAGTGATTAGAGATGTACGTGACAGAGTTCGAACCAGATCAGCATACAGAGAAAGCATGTTTGCTTGCTTTCTATCTCAAATAGAGCCTAAGGTGATCGATGAGGCTCTATGTGATCCAGATTGGGTGCAAGCCATGCAAGAGGAACTTCATCAGTTTGAATGGAACGATGTTTGGGAACTAGTTCCGAGACCTCATCATCAGAATGTCATTGGTACAAAGTGGGTTTTCAGAAACAAGATGAATGAGGATGGAGTCATTGTTAGGAACAAGGCCAGACTTGTTGCCAAAGGCTACTGTCAGGAGGAAGGAATAGATTTTGATGAAACCTTCGCTCCAGTGGCACGTCTCGAAGCCATACGCATCTTTCTCGCATATGCCGCCTTCAAAGACTTTAAGGTATATCAAATGGATGTCAAGAGCGCTTTTCTGAACGGACTTCTCGAAGAAGAGGTGTACGTTGAACAACCTCCGGGTTTCTTGAAGGACGTGGGAGCTGACAAAGTATACAAATTAAAGAAGGCACTTTACGGTTTAAAACAAGCTCCGAGAGCTTGGTATGATACCTTATTCTCTTTTCTACTTCAGTGTGGGTTCACCAAAGGCCTAGTGGACAAAACACTGTTTAGAATTAAGGACGGGGATCACATCTTATTGGTGCAAATCTATGTGGACGATATCATTTTTGGAAGCACCAATCCAGACTTGTGCGAGAAGTTCTCCAGGTTGATGAAAGGGAAGTTCGAGATGAGCATGATGGGAGAACTAAACTACTTCCTTGGATTACAAGTGAGACAGCTTAAGGAAGGTATCTTCATCAATCAGGAGAAATACACCAAGGATCTGCTCAGAAAATACAATATATAGAAGGGAAATCCTCAGTCAAAGTACCCATGGGAACCTCTACGTATCGATGTCGACAGTGAAGGTCGAGAGGTCGATCAAACTACATATCGAGGTATCATCGGATCTCTTCTTTATTTAACTGCCAGTAGACCAGATATATCCTTTGCAGTAGGTGTATGTGCTAGGTTTCAGGCAAGTCCTAAGGAAAGTCACTTAAATGCATCTAAAAAGATCCTTAGATATCTCAAAGGTACGCAAAGTGTTGGACTTTGGTATTCGAGAGGTGGATCTTTCGAACTTATGGGTTATTCAGATGCGGACTTTGCCGGCTGTAA
>NC_044927.1:22702670-22709606 GCF_003576645.1 Ipomoea triloba
TCTCAACTAAGGTTAGAATTGGGAATGATAGAATTGGGATGAATGGTCAAATCTTATCTTCTTGTATTTAGTGCCATGAACTGTTTCGCATGAGAGGAGCGGTTTCATCAACTTTATGGCAGCTTTGGAGTTACACAAGCATTGAATGGTCATTCATATTGCATCCCGTGACTCAACAATGGTAACCTTTTTGGGCTATAAATAGAAGGGTTTTCTCATCAGTTTATGTCATCGACTTCTTCATGGAGAAGAAGAAAGGAAAAGACGATGTACCATTCTGGTATAGAAGGAGAAAATCAGCAACGAAGTCCAAAGACTTTCAAGGAGAGAACTATCCAGAATCAACGAAGGGTGAACAGATTGCGGAGCTTCCTGATAATCCAAGCCAGCATCCTATTCCCATCCAAGGTGAATGGATCCCCAAATACGAGGAGATCCACAACGATGGGATACTAGAGTCAGGAGAAGAGTCCCGTATAAGTGGGACTCCTACAGCTGCATATTCTGGGCCTTCCTCAACCAAATGGAGAACCAAGGGAAAAGAAGAGGAAGACCAGTTGGGACTTTCTGAGGTCAGCAGCAGTCAAAGGGGTGATCATACCTAATCCAAAGACCTTAAGAGGATTAGCGATGAAGATGGTCACTCCCAACTACAGTAAGCAGCTCCGGAGAGAAGCATACCGTTCAAACCTACTAAGGAAGCTGCTAAAAGAGTCTCTAGGAAATTAGGATTTGTATAGATTCATAAAGTTATGTAACTGGAAGTCACTAAATGAACTTAAGAGAATGTTCCAAGTGATATCTTTTTATGAATCAATCATGTCTCCTCATCGCAATCTGTGTTCGAAAGATAGTTCGAGAGGTACATGTTCAGTTTGCCTGGTTGCGTTATGTCTCGAAAAAGGGTAGTTCGAGAGATCACTTCAAAAGATATCAAACTGACTATCTACGTATCTCTAAACGAAGGAATAAGGAGGGTTAGGGATCAATCACTCAGGGGGAAGATTCTTAACCAGATCAAGACGGAGGAATAAGGAGGTTTAGGGATCAATCACTCAGGGGGAAGATCCTTAAACTCATTTGGAAGACAGTTCACCTTCGAGAGGTGAAACCGATGTACTCAACGGATATATGTGGAACGGCTAACTTTGGGCATTAATGTTAGCAACGTGGTCTTCGGTTATTGATGGTTTTTCCGCTCTTAAAGGCATTATCTTGATAAGTGGGAACATGCCTATATAAATATCATCTCCTTATATCCCACTATCCAAAAACCGCATTATACTTTACCAAAATACCCTTACCATATCTTACATACATAACCGTTATAAAGGGTATTTCTGACCTTTAAATTCTTTTAAATGAACCGGGATCCGTTATCTGGTCAAGCTCTCAACCCTACCCATATATCCAACCCGAATCCACATGATATAAAAGCCAAATTCTTCTTCCATACCCGGATTCAAGCTCAAACCGAATACCCAAAACCCCCAAATCCTAAACACTGTACACATTCCCTCCAAAACCTCAAACCTGTCAACAATGGCGTCCGAATCCTCCACATCAACCTCATCTTCCGACGCATATCAGAGGGAGTTGCTACACATTCGCTCTCAGATCAAACAAGTCAAAGCGGGGAGTATCCTTGATAGAAACGGCTTCATCACCAACTCTTCTAATCCAAAAATGGCGGAAAAAGTCCTGAAGAAGTTTGAGAAAGCAGGACTGATGAAATACATGACGCACGACTACCGGACCATTCACGCCCTCGACTTCACAGAATGGTTCGCAAATGCCAAGGTCACGAAGGGTAAAATCGAAAGCCGATTCAATGAATTTCCCATCACAACCTCCGTAGGTGACCTCCGAGCGGCATTCGATTTCGCGTCAACGGAGGACGCAGTCAAGCACCTATCGGATTACGACTAGGACAAGCAAGCCTTCTGGGAGAAAATCCGACTAGCGACTGCACCACCCAGAGCATCCTCTACCCTCCGCAAGTTCCACCTAAAGAAGAGGTTTGCTCTCGCTGCCGGCCTAATCATGAAGTTCGTGCTAGGCAAGGTGTCTGGAACCGACGAGGTTAATCTGGACCTCCTCAAAATCCTCCATGCCATTTGGAATGACAACAAACTGAACTGGGCACACATTATCTTCAATTTCCTCAAACAGCAAGTGATGAGCTCAGTCTCCAACACCAACCTGTCGATCAGTAAAAAGGTTGGTTTCGGCTTTGTTGTTCAATTTCTCTTAAACCTGAAGGGCTTTGAACTGAGGGAAGGGCGAGAGATTCATCGAATACCTATATGGGTAGGACGAAATCTCAAGTCCCCAAGGCTAAAGGTGTTAAGGCTGCACCTTCTCCCTCACAGCCAAAAGGAAGGGGCAAAAGGAAAGCCCCAGCCAAGGAAAAGGACTCTGATGATGAGCCTTTGGACACTCTGGTCAAGAGAGTTGCGTTGAGGGCCAAGAGGGCCAAAATTGCTGCTGTCACCCAGATTCGAGAAGTGGCACCGTCAGTTATACAAGTACCCTTCGAGGACAGGGCACAAGCCCAGGGGGAACCTCAGGCTGCACTGGCCACTGAGGTTGAGAGAGTGCCCCCTACCAGGTCCCTGTCAAGAGATTTCTATGATGATCTTCATGTTGATAATAATGCTGAGGGTACTGGTAAATCTGTGTTTGAACCTCGAGAGGAGACTCGAGAAGTTGAAGGCACTGGGATCAGTGATCCAGTACAAGGGGGTGCAGAAGAACCACGAGAGATGGTTCGAGAGATAGACTGCACAGTCAGAGTGGGAGATGATCTCTTGGAGCATAGTCGAGAGATCACAGCACAGATAGACGAAGCAATCTCTGCCACTGAAATCATCTCTGATGGGCGGGATGATTTATATGAAGAAGTTTCTACTCAGTTGGCAGTGGAAGCACCCACTCTTGATGACTTCTCCAGGGTGATCAGGTGGATCAATTGGAGAACCAGTTCTTTCACTCAACTAATGAGTCAAGCAGCTGAAATGGAGGCAGAAGAGCAGTTTGCACTCCAGTGGTTGGATATCTCCGAGATCCCAGCTCAACAACTGATGGATCTTGCCCACGAAACACGAGTGATGAAGCTGAACAGTGGAAGAACTGATAAGGGTAAAGGCATAGCTGAAGAAACCGAGGTTGAGCCTGAGGAGGATCCAGAACTTGATGCCCAATTTCGAGAAGATATCAGGCTCGCCACTGCTATGTCCTTGGGACAGACTGTAGAACATACGAGAGGTCCAGGAGAGACCTCTGGGGTTGCTCGAGATGATACTGAAATTTCAATTGCAACAGCCGCAATCCCACTGTCCCAAGTCAGTAACTCTGCTCTGGACGAACAGGTAGCAGCTTCGAGAGGTGACTCCGAGACCTCTGAAGCACTTGAGGTGGCTCCCAACACTGTTCTTCTTTTGCCACCGACTACGTCCACACCCTCGTTTGACAACGATGAAGCTCAGATAGTTCGAGAGGGTGTAGTTCCGTTGCTCACACTGCCGGGTTTTCCTACTGCTCCTGAAATAATTATCATTCCAGACTCATCGGAGCAGACCGAAATGCAGTCCAATGAGCACTTAGAGCAGATTGCCCCAAGTCCTGCTGGTTCGAGAAGTACTGAGGAGGACGATGCGACCATCGAAGGTGGAAACCGGGAAGCACCTGTCGACACTTCGTCTCCAACCTCACCAGCAGATGACCAAGTTCCCAGCACTGGTTCGAGAAGTGACGCTGAGGGGGAACTTCTATTGGATGGAAACCGGGAAGCGTCCAATACCGAAGAACCCTCCCCGGCTGATCCAATCTCCACAGTTGCTGAAGCTGAGGCTCCAGGTTCGAGAGGTGAAGAGCAAGAAGTGATCCATCCCTCAGGTGGAAACCGGGAAGCGCCTGACATGGAGCTACCTTCGAGCTCTGAACCCGGTGTCCCTGTGGCTCCTCAGACACTTAATCGAGAGGTGGACTCACAACTGCAAGTTGTGGGTGGAAATATGGAAGCACCCAAGTCCCCTCCGACAAAAGGTACTTCTCACTTCCGTTCTCCTACTTCTGACTATGATCAACAGGCCGAAGAAGTCTTCATTGGCGAAGTGCGTCAATTCATGGCTGATCAATCTCAGAAGATGGCTCAGCTCGAAAGAATACTCGTTGTTGTCCGCAATGCTGCAATGCCTGCTGCTGGCACAAGTGAATCCCAAGGCCGTCATGCCGAACTTCTCGAACAGGCAGTATGGGCTGAGGATGCAGCACGGAAAGCCACTGATGAAGCTGCTGTAGCTCGAGCAGAGGCTGCAAGTGCGAGGGCTGAATTAGCCGAGATGCGAGCAGAGCTTCGAGCCTTCCAACATTCCAGTGAACTTCGACAGGATGTGATGAAGGCCATACTCGATGACCTGTCGAACCAAGTGCCTGCCCAACTTCAAGCAATCTTCGAAGGTATGTCCATCCTCCTTTTCCGTGCTGATGATGCCACCAAGGGGGAAAATAAAGGGAAAAAGAAGGGGGAAAATACAACAGGCAAGAAAAGGGCAGCAAGTGAACCAGCTGGACCTCCTCCGAAAATACCAAGAATTATGAGCAAAGCAGTGGAGGATGCTAAACGAGCAGAAAATCTAAGGGTCCAGCGTACACTGGAAATGGAGAAAAGGAGAGAAGAGGACAGAGAAAGGAGAAGAAAAAGACAAGAACAACAGTCAGAAGAAGAAAGGAAGATCGATTTTCTCATGACAAACTTTAAGTTTGGAAACAGGGAAGATACTGAACAAATTCTGACTCTGGAGATATTCAAGCTTCTGAAAATCACTGGGATATCTACTCACAGCAATATGTCTCCAGAAGAATGCATTGCCTGGTGGAAAGATAGAGTAATTGATGGTGAGTTCGTGGGGGAAGCTTACAGGAACTACAGGCATCTAGATGTTACGGATGAATACATAAGCCTGGTAAATCCGAAAGACCCCATCAAGACACGAGAAGCCATNATATTCAAGCTTCTGAAAATCACTGGGATATCTACTCACAGCAATATGTCTCCAGAAGAATGCATTGCCTGGTGGAAAGATAGAGTAATTGATGGTGAGTTCGTGGGGGAAGCTTACAGGAACTACAGGCATCTAGATGTTACGGATGAATACATAAGCCTGGTAAATCCGAAAGACCCCATCAATACACGAGAAGCCATCAACAAGAAGAGGAAAGCCAATAAGAAGTAAGCTCTCGTGGTCCAAACTCCATCTTATTCCAATGTATTGCTGTTTATGTTGTTCTTGGTCTTATTTCTTTTAAACTTTTCTACTAAGCTNTTTCTTGGATCGTCAGGGTTTTCAAACGGATAAGCACCAACCTGTTAGGAACATCATGTAATAGGTTTTGATGATACCAACTGTTAAGTAGAAATCCCCAAGTCTCGACACATAGGCAAAACGTTGTAAGTTTGACAAGTAAACCAAGAGCGAAAATACAACCGGGTAACTTTGAGCTCAACTCGGAAAATATTTTAGCTTGAAGTAAACTTGTTTAAACATCTTAGAAGTCTCGTGTTGTAATTTCATAGATAGAACAGAAGAAGGCACGGNGAAATCCCCAAGTCTCGACACATAGGCAAAACGTTGTAAGTTTGACAAGTAAACCAAGAGCGAAAATACAACCGGGTAACTTTAAGCTCAACTCGGAAAATATTTTAGCTTGAAGTAAACTTGTTTAAACATCTTAGAAGTCTCGTGTTGTAATTTCATAGATAGAACAGAAGAAGGCACGGGACAACACTGGAGGAATAAGGGTCTGCGAGACATCAACTAAGTCTCGAGACATAAGCAGAGTTCGAGAGGTAGGACCTCTCGATACAGTTATCCAGTTCGAGACATAAACAGAGTTCGAGAGATAGACCTCTCGATATTTGAGTTCGAGACATCAAGCAATCAAGATATCAACCTTGGTCTCGATACACTAACAATTCTCCAACAAAGCTGAANTAGATCTCTCGATACACGGGGACGAGACATCATCTTTTGGTCTCGATAGTCTGACACTTCTCCAAAAGGCTGAATGACGGTCAGGAAGCATGGATGAAGTTTGGAGAAGAAGAATATCATGGAGATAAAAAATTAAGGAGGTGCCAAAAGTGGACGCCACGTCAGAACTCCATAACAAACGGATAAAAGGTGCACCAATCCAAAGTCGGTCTTATTCCCTAAAACGCGGATCAATGGGAATTTAAAAAGAGTAACTTTTACCAAAAGTAGCAAGTGGAGCATGGACTCAAGAAAGTGGATTATGGAATATCCACTATCAAACAAAAGGTTCAAGTTACAAGACCACCACTCCATGAAGAATGCTGAAAAGATGCAAGTCCCATACACAGCATGGGAGACAAATTTCAAACGGAATAATTTTCCCTCCAACGGAATTATTCCTCAAACTCTCTATATAAGGACGTGAAGACACAATGATTAAAAAGGAAGTTGGTTCATTCGAAATTCCAGAGAGGTGTCTGATTCAAACGTTCAAGTGCAAGTATTCAATTTGGAATATCATCCAGATATTCAATACAGCGAGAAAAACACATCTTAGTGTTTGAGAGAGTTACATAGCTTAAACTGCCACATATCTAGAAGGTGACCGAAGCTGCTCTACATCGAAATTGATTCAACGATAGCTTTTGGTCAGATTGGAGTTTGTTACACTCAACTGTGACAACCAAAGGTCCTTGCTTTGGATTAAGCAAGAGAGGCGGAGTAACCTGGCAGCTGTCTAGTGAAGATCCTGAGGCTTGAGGCGGGCTTGGTGATCAAAGCTCAAGTGCTCGAGAGGTGGAGTAACTGGAAGCGGGGAGAAAAACCTGAGGAGAGGCGGAGTAACCTGGGAGCTGTCTTGTGAAGATCCTGAGGCTTGAGGCGGGCTTGGTGATCAAAG
>NC_044927.1:22710398-22712075 GCF_003576645.1 Ipomoea triloba
ACCGTGGCCATGAAGAAGTTCGAGGACTTCAA
The DNA here is from genome assembly GCF_003576645.1 of Ipomoea triloba. Classification (NCBI taxonomy): domain Eukaryota; kingdom Viridiplantae; phylum Streptophyta; class Magnoliopsida; order Solanales; family Convolvulaceae; genus Ipomoea; species Ipomoea triloba. The sequence continues at coordinate 22,710,431 of NC_044927.1, forward strand.
GATGAAGCCAGGGGAGAGCATCGACAGCATGGAATCTCGTTTCATGAAGCTATCAATAGAGATCAGTGATCTCGAGAAGGAGATTCCACAAAAGGAGCTAAACCTGAAGGTCTTACGAGGCCTTACCAAGGAGTGGGAAATGAAGGTGATCACAATGCGTGATCACAGGGATTTGAAGAACACCACAACCGACCAACTGTTCAGAGATCTCAAAGCCTTCGAATTTGAGATGTTTCCGAGAGATGAGGACGTGGTGGACAGACGGAATGTGGCACTGGTTGCTGATCAACCAACCACCTCCTCAAGGTCAGATCCTAATCCCACTGATTTTTTATCTGACGAACAGTTTGCTTTCTTCATGAGAAAATTCAGGAAGATCATGAAGAAGACACCGGAAAGCAATACAAGTTCACCTTCCTCCTCAAGAAGGAAAAATGAGAGATACACATCCAGAAGAATGGAGGAAGAAGATCAAGGTCTATGCTACAACTGCAGGAGGCCAGGGCACTTCAAGGCTGAATGCCCTTACCCACCAGTAAGCAAGCATCAAGGTCAGGAAGGCAAGGATTCCAGAAGAAAAGAGGAATCCAGAGAGAGGCCAGCCAAAGGTAGCCTCAAGGGAGAAACAAAGACANTCCCACTGATTTTTTATCTGACGAACAGTTTGCTTTCTTCATGAGAAAATTCAGGAAGTTCATGAAGAAGACACCGGAAAGCAATACAAGTTCACCTTCCTCCTCAAGAAGGAAAAATGAGAGATACACATCCAGAAGAATGGAGGAAGAAGATCAAAGTCTATGCTACAACTGCAGGAGGCCAGGGCACTTCAAGGCTGAATGCCCTTACCCACCAGTAAGCAAGCATCAAGGTCAGGAAGGCAAGGATTCTAGAAGAAAAGAGGAATCCAGAGAGAGGCCAGCCAAAGGTAGCCTCAAGGGAGAAACAAAGACATACCTGCGCAGGAAGGCGCTTGTTGCTGAGGAACTCGAGAAGACAATCGAGGAGTCCGAGACATCGAGCTCCAGTGATAGCAGCAGCAGCTCAGAGGATGAGAGGGGGCTCATCTGCTTATACACTACAGAAGAGGAGGATCAATGCTTGATGGCTATCAATAATGAGGTAACCTCCTCTTCCACATCTCGCTGCTCTATTTCTACTTCTCAATGTTCTTCGTTTAGAAGCGATGAGGACCCCTTCGAGACTATGAAATTGATCAGAAGGAACCTCAAAATCGCTAACAGCACTCATGCCAAAATTAGGGAAGAAAACAGCAAGCTAACTGATAAGAGTATATTTGGTCATATTTTTACCCCATATTTAAATCCATTTCTACCACTAAATATTAATATTATGTTCTTAATAATATTGAATTTCTTCATTGTGATAAATAATTATTATTTGACCAAAGATGATGAAGATTTGATAATTGAGCATAATATTAATATTTTATAGTGGCATTTATAATCTTGTTTTGTATGTGTATATTTAATTGCACCAAGTAGGTGGAAGACATGATTTGGTGGAATGATGTGATGAGTGGGAAGCAAAAGACAAATGAAAGAAGGCAAAAAGAGGCATAAAACATGGAGCCAAAAGCAAAAAGAGAAAGTGGAAGATTCTGCAGAAATTCTGGAGGAGGACAATA
>NC_044927.1:22713502-22784935 GCF_003576645.1 Ipomoea triloba
AACCTCCCCACTATCAAATCTGCAAATTCTGTTGCTGCGCATGTTTTCTTTCAATTATACAAATCGAAAACAATTTTCTTCTTTCACTAATGGAGTCTGTTTTTGTCTCTGCTTTCGACCTATCCCCCAAGACGAAGAAAAGTTGTATAAGGCTTCGATTGATTCGTTGTTATTTGTCCCGGGAATATCAACGTTCCGCAGTCAACCAACCAACAGACACTAGAGTGCCTACTCCATGACTCCCAGGTAATGTTTCCAAATAGCTTGATTTTGTAATACCATTCCTACAAAAGAAAAAACAGCATAGAGTAATGATAACTATACTTATTAACGATTTTAGTATTTGGTATTACAAATTAATATATAATTTACATAATAATTAAATATAGAAAGCTCGATTATATTATAAATTTAATAATTTTGTAAAAGAATGTAGTGTTATTACTTTATTTGATGGTATAGTTAGTGCAATGAAAAGAACATGTGATATACTAAGCATATGTTGGTATGGGATCATTCCAAAACATCTATACTATATATAAAAGTAATATCTTCCTATTTCATTTTTTCGCTCAAATTTTTGTAGTCAATTAATTAAATATTTTATTGGTGAAATAATTAATAAAGCTTATTTGGTAAGAAAATGTAAAATGAAAATGAACTAATATCTATTAATTGGTAATATTACTTCTATATTCACGTATCAATACTATTAATAAAAGTAAAATCCCCCCTTCAACTTTCGCACACAAAATAATATTATTAATTAATTGGTAAAAAAATTAATAATGTTTAATTGGTAACAAAACTTTATTTACCAAATTCTCATAATAATTAAACCATTATAATTGTGAGAATAATGAAAACAAAATCTGCGTAATTTTATAAGAAAAAAATAATTTATTAATTATTATTTACACCAATAATAATAATTCAACTAATTATCTATACTTCTATATATATACTACTATTAATAAAAATAAAATCATTCTTTGTGATATCTCCACCCAAACAATAGTAATAGTAAAGATAAAATGGAAAAGAAAATTGATTTTACTAATTGATTGAAAATATAAAAAGATCCTAGAAAAAGGAATACTAATTGATTGAAAATATAAAAAGATCCTAGAAAAAGGAAACATAAATTAGGAAAATTGGAAAAAGGGCCTAGAAAAAGGAAACATAAATTAGGAAAATTGGAAAAAGGGAAAAGGATATTACTAATTGACTAAGGAAAATTGGAAAAAGGGAAAAGGATATTACTAATTGACTAAAGAAAATTGGAAAAAGGGAAAAGGATATTACTAATTGACTAAAAATTATTTAAAAAAGGGAAAAGGATATTACTAATTGACTAAAAATTATTTAAAACATTAAAAATTAATTACACTTTTCTTTTGAAAACTTTAAATTATTTAAATTTAAAAAAAATTAACTAAACATGGGTTGTTAGATTTTTAAGATAATTGTTGACAAACAAGTCATATATTATTCAATTAATTGAGTAATACTTTTGCACTAATCTTATAATCAAATAAATGTATACGTTCAATATTAGAATTTTTTATAATTGCAATCTTTATTTTTATTATCTAAATATATAATAAAAAATTTATCCGTGCATCGCATTGGGTAATTGGACAATTATTTGCTCTAATTCAAGTAAAAACATCAAAAAAATATAATCGATCCAACCAATTTCATCAATTGCGCTATAAAATATTTGATGTTACAATTTATATAATTGTATGTCGATCCAAATATTCTTAAAATATTATAACAAATCCATTCCGTGCAACGCACGGGCAAAAATACTAGTATGTGATAATAAGTTTTTGAATTAGTTTTTTCTTAATTACTATATGTCTCTATTACGATGTAGTATCAATTATTTAATTGATACCCCGCATTAAATATGTTAAATGATTGCTTTGATGTTACTGTACTTTGAATAAGGCAATCTTACAACCATTTTAGAATATGAGAGAATGCAGACATGTATTATTTTATATGGAAAATTATTAAATAGATCATCAAACTTTATTTGAAAAGTTAATTAGGTTCTTGAACTTTTTAAAGTTGCAATTAAACACATCAATATTTTATTTTGATACAATGAAGTCTAAAAATCGCTTAGCGACCTGTGATAGTAGGTCAATAGGGTCCCGACAACGCGACTATTTAAGGGCTTAATTAACTTGTTAGGTAAAGTCTGATGGTCTATTTGACAATTATCTCTATTTTATATGAAAATTTTTTTGGGTCGCCTCCATAAAATTTCCATCCTAAAATTGCTTATGATGGTCATGACTTGAGTGATCTCACTTTTTTTTTAGTACTATTGACTCTGTTACAATGCAATATTTGTTCGTAATTGATTGATCTCACTAATTTGTTATATTAAAAAAAAAAAAAAAACTAAACCATCCAATAAAAAAATGACATGTCGAGAGAGATCATGAGGGCAAAATTTTGAAAGGGTGAATAGTATTACTCATTTTATAATTTATCATAAACATTGTATTTTTGTTTATAATATATTTTGTATTTGAACTCGAAATGTGCCACTCATTAAGGTTTGAGTCAATTAGTTATGAGTAACTTAAACTAGTTTATTTCATTATGGTCCTTTGTTTACTAAAATTACAAGGCATATTTTACTCAAAGCACACCTTCATGTAGTAGTTGTGGGCTTTAGATTTACTCAATATTCAAACTTCATAAATGGTCTATATAATAAATTAATACCAATAAAAAGTAAATAAGGGGTGGTGGCGCAGTTGGCTAGCGCGTAGGTCTCATAGCTTCTTCTGAGTAATCCTGAGGTCGAGAGTTCGAGCCTCTCTCACCCCATTATTTTTTCCGGTGCAACCTCCATGGTGCTAAAGCGCAGCTGATAGTTTCAGAACTTCTGATCAAAATACTGCTCATACGACTATACGAGTCATATACTTTTTTTTTTTGAGTGCATACGAGTCATATACTTTATTCCACACAACAAATCGTAATTCTTTATGTATCAAATAAATTTTTTTTAAACCTTATTATGAGATGACAATATTATATTTTAAATAATAATAATTATTATTATTTTTAATATAAACAACTACCGTTAATGTGAGTATCAACATTTTTTAGTTCTCGTTAGGGCCTAATTTAACATAACTTTATTGGTTCTTATTAAATTTAATTTATAGATATAGATATTGATAGATGTAGATGTAGATATATTTAGTAGATAAATACATTTGATCTAATAACATGTTTGATAATCAAATCTTACATATGTAAATAACATTTTATTGTATTTACGAATTATTTTGATATATATGTAATTCAATGAATAGTTGACATTATTTAATATATTAATATTATAATTTGATTACAAATTAAAAAAATGTTATTTCAAATTTCAAATTTAATTGAGACTTGCAATAATTTTCTTATTTTTTAGATTATGGAATAATATTCAAATTGGTTACTGAACAAAACGTGAAAGTATAATTTGATCACTGAACGAAAAAAAATTACAATTAAGCTACTCAACACTTAAAATGTATGTAATTTCACCTGATAACAAGTTAATATCTAATCTAGCATATTGCATGTTGACATGAAAAATGATTTGACATTTTTCATTTAAATTTTCGTTTCATTTTTTTTTTTAATAATCATTTTCTTGCATAAAATCTGTTGCAGTACGCACCTGGTCCTTTCCTTTCTTTCTTACATCATGTACTAGGCAAATTATACAAACTAAGCCTCAATCATTCTAAAAAAAAAAAAAAAAAAAACTTCAATAAAAAAAATCTCCAAATCTCTATTTGTTTCGTTGTTGCTTTGAGGTTTCATCATATCGAAATTTATCAGTTTGTAGATTCATCAACTTGCAGTTTCAATTTCTTATAGCCCGTTTGATTCGCTGACAAATATTTGAAGGGTGTATATATTCATACAAAAGAACTAGGTATTGCAGCAGATTTTTACAAATTATAATGATAGGGCGTGCAACGTGAAGAGAGGTTTTAGCATCAAAGTATTGTTTGGTTCACATTTTGCTTAATTTAGCTCCAAAGTAGTGCAATGCGAAGAGATTCATGTATCATTTTATTTATTAACATCTTAATTATTATATAAAATTATAAACTGAATATATATCTTTAAAAAATGAATATATATTACAGCAGATTTTATGCTAGAAAAGGTTTTTTCAAAAATAAAAATAAGAAATGAAAAGAAAATTTTTTAAAAAATGTAAAATCATCGTCCAAGTCATCATCCGACCTGCTAGATGGGTGTTAACGTGAAATTACATACATTTGGAATGTTTAGTAGCTTAATTGTACTTTCTTTTTCGTTCAGTGGGCAAATTGGGCTTATTCCTTAGATTATTTATGCAATTAATTATGAGTTACTATGATTTATACTTCCAAAATATTTCAAAAGATTTTTCAAAAATAAAAATAAGAAATGAAAAGGAAATATTAAAAAAATGTAAAATCATCGTCAACATCCCACCTATTACCTGTTAGATGGGTGTTAACATGAAATTACATACATTTGGAATGTTGAGTGACTTAATTGTACTTTTTTTCGTTCAGTGATCAAATTGCGCTTATTCCTTAGATTATTTATGCAATTAATTATGAGTTACTATTATTTATACCTCCAAAATATTTCGAGTTGGGCGTGACTGCGTGAGATTCTTAGATGGGGATTCAACCTTTTATAAAACAAAAAAAAACAAAAACAAAAAAAAAAAGTTTTGGGAAGAAAGAAAGAAAACTAAACAAAATAGGAAAATAGAGAGGTTTCTGCCTTCGACAGTTCTACGTTCTACTCCTGCGCAGCTCCGTCGCAGACCGCAGCGACAACCGGCAGCAGCTCCACCGTCGGCAAGCAGGCCCCCTGTCTCTCCGTGATTCTTTCGGCAGCACGCAGCAGGCAGAAGCTCGCCAGCTCGGTTGACAGTTCACTGGTTCGTACCCTAAACCCTAAATCCCTAAATATTCGATTATACTATTAGAATATTAGATTTTATTAGTAGATTTCCAAAAAATAATTTGCGAGATTTATTTATAATTGAATAATAGGATAATAGTGATTTGTGATTTATGTGTATATTGGATGAACACAATTGGGTTTCTTTTCTTATTTGATATGGGGTTGGCCCTGTCTCTTTGATTTCATGGCATCTGACCTCAATTTGGGCATAAAGATCGTTAGTTAGTTTGTATGATAATGTGCTTGCCATCTGCTATTTTCTGGTTATTTCTTATGGATTTAGGCATTCTGAGTTTCATGAAAGGTTATAAATGGATTATTGCTGTGACTGGAACAAGTCTGGTTTCTGAATAGCTTTTAAATTCTCTTTTCCCGTGGGATTTTAATTTTTAACTTCTTTTTCTCCTGGTGAAGTACCTCAAATAGAATAATAGGATATTATATAATTGGAAATAGGAGCTGCTTAAATCAGGGGAGAGAATTGGCTTTCCTGATTTCCGAATAGATTATGAGTTCATTCTTTTATTTCATGGAATTAGGTAGTGGAATATATAGTTTGATCAGTTCCTAGTCTTATCTCCTATTGTTGCATTTGAAAAGTTCATACCAAGTAAACATAATAAGATGTTGATATGGTCTATTTAATTCAGGTGTACCATGTGATAACTAAGAGAGGATGCCAGAGTTTGAATAGTTTTAGTCACAATCAATTACGGCTAAAATAAAATATCTAATTTTCTTTAATTTTTTACCCCCACTCAAGATTTTTTCTGGCTACTCCACTGTTTTTTTTTTTTTTTTTTTATCAGATTACAGTTGAATAATTTTTGGTGTAGGGAGTTGTTGATTGAGGCAGAATGGTGGCTCCATCATCTGACTCTACATCACTGAAGGAGTATCTGAAAAAATATGAAAGTGGCTATGAAGAGGAGAAGAAAAAGAAGAAGAAGAAAAAGAAAGCTAAAACTGATATCTCAGGTGTCATTATTGTTGATGAGGATCCTGTCTGGCAAAAACCAGTGACAATTGATGAGGAAGAGGATGATTCAGCTGGTAATTTAACAAACAAAAAAAGTTTGGTTCTATAATGTGTTTGCATTTCTTGAATGCTAGCTTTAATTGCTTCAATTAAAATTTGGCCTTGATACAGATGAAGAGAAGCCTCTGGTTGACGAAGATATTGATGTCAAGCGTATGAAGAGACTGGAGGAGCTTAGAGCTAAAAGACCATTTGGTGCCATTTCAGAGGATGGAAGTGGTTGGGTTTCTGTTTCAGATGCTCCAAAAAACTTGAATTCCGATGTCCAAAATTTGGATTTGTCACCACTACGTAAAGGAATTGCTCGTAATGATTCACCTTCTCCAGAACCTAAACTTAATCCATCAAGCACGGTAGATGTTGATATTTCACCACCACGTAAAAGAAGAGCTAGGTATGATACACCTTCACCAGAACCACAAGATAATGACTTGTCACCTCCCCGGAAACGCAGTGCTAGGAGTGATACACTGTCAGGAAAAGTTGATGATGGCAGTGCTAGGAGTGATACACTGTCAGGAAAAGTTGATGATGATATGTCACCACCTGATACACTGTCAGGAAAAGTTGATGATGATATGTCACCACCGCGTAAAAGAAGAGCTAGATATGATACACCTTCACCAGAACCACAAGATAATGACTTGTCACCTCCCCGGAAACGCAGTGCTAGGAGTGATACACTGTCAGGAAAAGTTGATGATGGCAGTGCTAGGAGTGATACACTGTCAGGAAAAGTTGATGATGATATGTCACCACCTGATACACTGTCAGGAAAAGTTGATGATGATATGTCACCACCACGGCGGAGACAAAAGCACCGCAATTCTCCTCCACATGAAGTGGATCTACAAGCCTCTCCAAATGCACATGATTTAGACCTTTCTCCACCAAGGAAGTCACGGCATCGGTCGCCTGTCATAGAACAGAGGCAAAAGACTGGTTTGGTTACTGGCAAGGATGTCAAGGATGAAATTGCTAAAACAAAGAAAGAAGAGTGGATGAGGTAATGTTTTCCCTTACATGTCAAGGGAAAAGTAATATCACTAAATTTTGGGATTGGAATTTGGGCCTGTCCCTTTGGTGAATGGATTGTCTTATGGGTCACCAGTTAATCTAATGTTATGGGTTTCTATTCTTATAGGTTTAAAGAGCTGGACGCTGCAGTTAGTGGTCGAGGTGCTGAACCAGTATATCGTGATAAAGTAACAGGTTAGGCAGAATAATGGAAACAAATTTTCACTTAACCATGTACTTTTGTGGTGTAATCTCACTTTTAAATGCTGCAGGGGAACGGCTGTCAAAGGAAGAGTACTTGCAGTCTCAGAAAAAGAAAGAGAAGGAGAAGCCTAAGGTACTGTCCTTCTGTACTATAATATCACAGGATTGCATTATAGCATGGGATTAGATGCTGATCGATGAATAGTTCTTTTACATTTCTCTTTTCGGGGAGTTATTACACTGTCTCTTACTACTGTGAAGTACATATTTACTGGTTTTGGTTCTTGAAATTATAACAAGCTATACCTGGACAATTTCTTGGAAAGGGGCTTAGCTTGGCACTACTCTAAGCCCTAAATCTGCAATCCTTATTATCAAACCTGCCACATGTATCTATGGGGTTATTGGTCCATTCCCTACACTAATGCACTCAAATATCGTATAAGTCACAGAGAACATAAGAGTGAATTGTCTTTAAAAACCAAAGGAACCAAGGTGGACGCACTGCAAATTATAAGTTAGGTCAGGGCAGATTTCACTAGTTATGCTTTGTCAACTATGTTTAGGTCCTGTAACTGTACATTATTTCTATCATTGGCATTGTTATTATACGACCAGGTTTACCCAATAACAAGGAAAGTTGAAATAAATAGATGCAATTTGTTGGCCAAAGAGGATGGCTTTTTGTTGTTCATATTAAGAATTAACTATACATTTGAATGAATGGACCTCCTATTCAGCTAAAAATAATTTGTTTTACCTATCATCTACTCATCTATTATTGCATGTTCCTTTTGGTTTACTCTATTCATTAGATGATTTACCATATCTTTTCAACAGGAAATAAAGCTGGAATGGGGTAAAGGTTTGGCTCAAAAGCGTGAGATGGAGGCTAGACTTCAAGAATTGGAAAGTGAGAAGGAGAAACCATTTGCACGGAGCAGGTAAAGTTCTAACCAGCATGCTTTTACTTGATAGTTTATTATTTTTCAGCGAACATTCCTTGTCATAAATTCAAAATTTCTTCTTCTAAATCAGTAAATCCTTTACCTGTATGTCTGATGCACTTTTCTTTCCAGAGATGACCCTGAACTGGACAATATGCTGAAGGACAGGTTGAGATGGGGTGACCCCATGGCACATTTAGTGAAGGTGATAAACACTCTTTCTCTCATGCACTGCTGATGACATTTTCTATTAACTAGAGTTGGCTGTTGCACTTTGCAGTAAAATGAATTGATGATTTACGTGTTGAATGTTGCAGAAAAAGAGAGCGGAGCAGGTTTTGCCTGACCTCGGTGCAGATGACAAAATGAAAGAATCAGGTTTTATAATTCCACAAGAAATTCCCCCTCACAGCTGGATACGCAGAGGCTTGGATGCAGCACCCAATCGCTATGGTATCAAACCAGGACGGCACTGGGATGGGGTTGACCGCAGTAATGGTAATGTTCACTTCCATTGCTTACTGAATTTTATTGTTTCTACTTCATCATACAAAGTATGTCAGGGGAGTCCAAAACCAACTGTCTAATGGATGCGTAATGTTTCTGCATTTTTAATATATTAAACCCGAATTTGTTTTTGACATGAATTTACTAAAAAAAAAAATGCATTATGAATTTACTTGCAATATTTACTGTGTATTGCTACATCTCTTGTAGGTTATGAGAAACAAATGTTTAAACGTACGAATGAGAAGCAGGCGACTGAAAGAGAGGCATATCTTTGGTCTGTTGCTGACATGTGAGGCGCCCTTGTTACCGCAATCTACAGTAATTTTTCAGGGCAACGGATTGTACAACTGATTTACTGATTTAGTTCTACCTGTGTACTAACAGTGTATGATGGTTATATACTTATTATTGAACATTTGGCTTAAACAAATTAAAGGTGTACATATTCAAAGTGGGGTTGGGAATGGGGGATGTGTTAAAGCTTTGGTATCTCTCCGCCGACGCCATTATCGGCAGGGACGGCCCTTCTCGGCCCCAGAGATCCTCCTTTCCTCTGTTTTCTTTTCACTTTTATTATGTTATATATATATATATATGGAGTATATTTTTATAAATTATAATCCATACCGCAATGATTGTTTTGGAACATAATTCTATTATGGGTTTCCTTCTTAATGTATTAAGATGTGTCTGTTCTGCAATATAATATGTTTGAGACGATAATTTGAAGAGAAAGTGAGAGATGAAAGGCTATAATTTTTTCATTTCTCTAGTTTTTTATTTTTTTTTTAAATAAAAAAAATAGACGAACAATTCTCTAATTTTTAAACTTTAAAAATTACAAATAAATATATTCTCCGTTTTTTTTTAAATTTAGAAAATTACAAATACAAATATTCTTCCTTTTAAAAAAAAAAGTTGTTTTAAAATTTCTTCTTCTTCTTTTTTTTTTTTTTTGATATAATTTTAAAATTTCTTTAATTAATACATTAACAATTAGTGTTTGGTTTGTGACTGGGTTGGAGTTGATCTCCTTCATTAGAGTAAAAGTTACAGACATATATCTATTACAGTTGACTACTTTTGAAGTGGTTGGCAATAATATTACTAACCATTTAACCTAATTGAAAAGATTACTACTTAATCACTCCCACTTACTTTAAAATTCAGTATCTCTTCACCTAATTAATAATCACTTTATGGCATGCTCCTAGGGTTGTTAACCACAATCATAATCTTGGCTTATCCAAATTAACTTTTACCTTTTTATATCTAAAAATTAGTGCCTATCAATGCCCATTATTACCTCAGCCATGTCCTATTGAAGATGGAAGTGGGAACCCATTCCATGCCAACTTGGTTTCTACCATATTTCATCCATACCATTCCATCTATGGCATTGTTTTAATCCTGCCGTACAATATCACTCTATACTTCTAATTAACAAAATATACTTCAATTAAAATATTGAAAGAGAAATTATATAATATTATCAATTTTTATATGATTACTACTATCCCCGAAACTACCATCTAAGAATGTGCACTAGGTAAATCCCAACTTATAATTCTAGTTAGCAAATGACCATAAAGAGGTAAACTAGTCTAGATTGTTCATAACTGACCGGTTTAAACTAAAAAGACCAACAATTTGACTAAGCTGATTGAGGTCACACTTTCCTTGATTTATTTTTAAGGTTTATCATCAAAATAAGATGAGAAATGATACATATCCAATATTCATATCATGAATATGATGTAGCTCATGCATTATTGTGCATGATCTTGCAATGAAATGCATAATTCCAAGGGTCAAATAGTTCCCAATGTATCAATAATACTAAACACACAACATACATACTGATATTATGCCAAGAAAAACACATACATATTGCGAAAATATGTTGGCTTAAGTGAAAAAGACTTAATTAACTTCCATATGTGTATGCATCAACACCCTTAAGAGAGTTATTCATAAATGAGCCCATGAAGCTTGGATGCCAATATATGCAAATTTAAAATTTACCATTTATAAAAGATAATTAATCGCTACACAATAATCATAATGAGAATTAAATACTCGAGGGAAAAAAAATAAAATTTTAGGATATTGACAATGTTTTCATTCCAAGAATTAGAAGTGAGTGTCAAAGAGAAACATGTCTGGGTGTGTGTATGTTGGGGGACCCAAAAATTGGATTGCAAATTGCCAAGTTCCATGAACGCCAGATATATGCCAGGCTTGTGCCACCCATATAATGTATTTAAAGTTTTAATTTTAATTCGACCAAAAATATGATAATGGATTTTGGTAAGTAAGAATAATATTTATTGTGTGGTCATACGAATTAAAAATAAGCATTAATTAAGAAAGTGGCATGACTAAGCTAATAATGGAGGGTATGTTTGTTAAGTAATCAATATTATTAGGTTTATTATGCAACAACGATAATGCCATGATTGGGATAGCAAGACAATTGAAATGGTCTGCCTGCCCAAATTCAATCCCATCTCACTATAAACTTGGCCCCACCTTTTTGGCTTGTCATCTTATTCATCTATAAATGAATCAATGCTTTTAATTACCTCAAAGTCAATCACCTTATGATTTAGTGGTACGAAGTGGCTCTCCTAGATGGAAGGTTATAGATTTAAGTCCCAATAGGGGCAATATTAATCCTTTCTACTTCAGTAGGGTGTGTTTGGTACTACATTATAACAGAGTTAGTAGTACTCAAATGATGTTCCTAACGTGGAATGTAGATTCGGAGCTGCTTAAAAAGCAGTTGTCTACACCTAAAGTCGCATATTTTTATAGAGCAAAATAGGGTAGCTGATGTCCTTCCCCATCCAAGACAAGCCCGGGTGGAGATGGCTTAGTTGTTTGTTTATTTTTTGGTTAGGAAAAGCAAAAAGCATATCATAGGAAATCAAATTAAAGTAATTTAATGAATAATAGGAAAAAGGTATGTGGGAGATAAAGGGTTTAACATGATCCCATAATAAAATGGAAGAAAGGACAAAAGTGAAAAGAACATCTATCATTCCCATTATATAAATTGAAAATTGCATGGGGCAATCTTGTTACCATAACTTGTGTCGACAATCACTAAACAAGTGTAAAGTCATTAGGAATTCATCACTATATCCCAATTAAACAAGGAGTAAAATTATTTTGCAATATGTATAATTCTAATTTTTATCTATTATATTTTGGATTTAAATATAAATTCAATCCTTATTTATTTATTTACTTTTAATAATACATAGGGGCTAATGACATTTTATTATAAGTTAAGAGTTTATTTGATTTTAAGGGTCTAATTATATTTTTTTAATACAAACAATTTGAGTGTTTATTTGACCATTAAGAAAAATCATAAGAGTTCGTAATCTAAAAGAAGTAAAATTCATATAAAGCACCATAATAGTCCCTCGTGATTTTATTATTAACAAAAGGAAAAAAAACAATAAAAATGATGATTCACTTTATTCTATACTAATCCAAACATGTCAAACGGAGTTTTTGAAAATGATTTCTACAATTATGAACTTGATTAATTCAAAACTTTTTTTCCATATTAATGCCATTTTTTTAAAAATAAATTTCATTGTAAGTATTTCCAGAGAAGAAAAAAAAAAGTATTTGATGATACTTCCAAAATGGTGATAGAATATACGGAGTATTTAGCCTTGTAAATAGTAATAGTAGTAGAGAGTACGGAGTAGTATAATGTAGTGTACACTATAGACAAAGAGCTAACATATACAGCTATAGCCAAGCTGGATGGGCCCCATCCCTACTACTGTGGAGCCCACAACACTTCATTCAATATATCGCCTTTTTTCAGTCAAATATCGTTTTTTTTTTTTTTTTCATTCTCAACTCTCAAGTCTTCACATATACTCCGTATTACATATAGCAAAATATATAGCTAAAAATTTAAAACAATTTAAGAAAACAATAGTACCTCTATCCTAGACCTGGCAATTCGTGTATACGGGTTCGTTAACGGGTCGACACGATAACGACACGAACACGACACGTTAAGGTTAACTGGTTCAAAATTGTAACACGAACACGAACACGATTTGTTAACGGGTTAAACGGGTTGACACGATAGACACGTTTTGTTAACAGGTTTCGGATCGTGTCGACACGAAACCCATTTAAACTCGCTAAATCTATTGATATATTAAAAACTAAAATTTAAAGTTAAGTTATATAAAAAAGAAATAAAATATACAATCCAACCCATCAAACAAACTAAAAAAATATTCAATTTATAACATTCATAAAATTATAAAATAACATCTAAAAATCATAATTAAAGAAGTCCATACTAGTTTTTAGAATAATATTGAACACAATAAACATTCAAATTTCAGATTGTTGAACATCAATAATTGGTGTATGGTCTTGGCCTAATGTAGTAAATTTATTCTTATTCATGTCCATGATATATATATTTTGTAAAGACAATGGTTCTCACCTAAATGACAATGGTTCTTAGCGGGTTCTAAACAGGTCTGTGTAAACGAGTTCGTGTAAACGGGTTAACATGATAAGATTAACGGGTTAAACGGGTTCTTAATAGGTTTAACGGGTAGACCCGTTAAGACACGAAAACATAACGGGTTTTTAACGGGTCAACCCGTTAACGACCCGGGACATGTTAAGGCTAAACACTAACCTGTTATTTTCGTGTCCGGTTTCGTGTCGTGTCCATAATTGCCAGGTCTACTCTATCCCTTTATATATGTTCTATTTACTCTCCTTTTTTTTTTTTTTTTTTTTTTGGGATCAATAAAGGAGGGAAACACCCAAAAACTAGCTACAATGAAATCCTTCTCCCTTTATATATGTTCTATTTACTATTTATTATGATCAAATTAATTATTCATTCTTATTTTTAGGAAATATAAAATTTAAATTTTTATTGTTTTTTTAATACAACTAAAAAAAGAGTCCGTGTATCACCTACTCTGCCATCTGAGCACAAGGTGCTTGACATTTTTATTCTTTAATATTTTTGAAAGCAACAAACTCATTCATTGAGATAAAACTAGGAGGGACATGCAGAGTCTCAGTACAAAATGTTCGCCTACGAAGAGGCTTCTTTGACTAACGAATGTGTTAAAATATTAGATGATTTAGGTACAAAACAAATGGAGCAATAAACAAAAGAACTACCTCATAATGGCCCTGCAACCAGTGGAAGCAATGCCAACATATGATCGAAATTCGAACGAAAGTTATAACATAGAGCAACACAATCTGTTTGCAGTCGGACGGTGGTCACCCCTTGCCCTCTCAGCCACGAGAGGGCCTCCTACAACTTACCAGCCAAGGTCTCCTCCATCAATATAATTGTTTAATATAGCTTTAATATAATTTTAAATATATAAATTTTATTCATGGATAATAAATTAAATATTTAAAAAAATTTAAATTATAAATAGCCCCGGACCGAACACCATAAATGCATAGCCGCATAGGTTTATTTCATATATACCATTGTCATGTTCTTTAAAATCTTTGTCATGTGGATCAAATCCAATTTTTTGTATTCTATCCTTTTGTTCTTTTTATATCATACTACGGAGTATTTTTATTTTTTAATAAAATAACTTGGTAATGAAATTATTAATTGAAACATATATGTCTGCATAAATTAATGCAATACATGTTGAAACTAAGAAAAAGAAATTCTGATTGTCCTTGAGGCATAACTTAGTTAATGGTCGAAAAGTTGAGTGTGAGTGTAGTGATCTAACAAATACTTAAGGTCAAATTCTCAATTGAGACACTTAGACCTTGCGTTACTGAAACACATCTTGCGATTTACTTTTTATCGCAATTCTCATGGCAGGGGTGAGTAATCTCGTGATTAGGGTTTATACGTAAGCAAAAAAATCTGATTTTTGGAGAAAACTTATAAGATCTTGGCAGCTAGTATGTATATTATATGTAATGAATGTTAGTTAGAGTAGTTAATTAGTTTATCATTATTGCTCATTCATTGGTAATATAACCGCATATTTGAAGGAATATATGTTTGAAGTTTGACTCTTATTTTAGATTCTACTTACTACAACAAATAATTGATTTCTAATTAGTTGATTTTTTTTAGTGAGAAAGGATCGTGTGGGAACGGGAATATAGTTCACCACACTTTACAAGTCATGACTCGGTGGGCATCAGCAAGGAGAAGATTTTGCAGCCTCTCAGGCGGTTCCTCGGGGATCGTTGTGCCCCAATCCGCATATTGGGCTGGCCAAGATTTGTGAGCCAGTTAGTACTTATGTTACCTTTTCTTTATGTGTGTGTGAAAGAGACCTCCCTTAGACGAGAACTAATAAATCTACAGTGTTTAATAAGTATCGAGGTAGCCTCATTGATATTATCCTCCCCTTCCATGGCAGCAATAATAGCTTATGAGTCGAGTTCAAAAATAACTTTGTAAAAACCCCTTTCTTTTGCCAGATGTAGACCCTCTCTTAGTCGATGTTAAAACTTTATATATAATAATAAGAATGCTTTAAATTATTTTAGCTTATATAACACTAAAATTTATTATTAATTTTTTGGTAACGAGAAAAAACAACAACCACTATATGAAGGTTTGGACATGGTAAATCTCATCTTATTATCTTAGTCGACAAAGAATCATAAGAAAGTAAACGAGCTTATGTTACTCGTAGTTGACCGATTCAAACTAAAAATGCCAAATCATAAAGATGCTACGTTCCTAAATTTACCTTATATTATATTTCCTTTTATGACAGTACACTTCTTGATTAGTTTTGTTTTTGTTGTTTTGTTTTTTCAAATATTTGATTAATACCTGAATTTCTTTTTAAACTAGTGATGTGAACATGTTGGTCAATTCATTAGCGGCCAAAGAATATAAACAATACATTATAAATCTAGGAAGGGAAAATAGCATTCTTATATTTTGTATAAGTCTTGATTCTTCTACCTATAACCCAATTATTTAGGTAGTTTTTTTTTTTTTTTTGGAGTACCAATTATTTAGGTAGTTAGTAATGCTTATATCAATTCAGGTAGTAAAATAACCCTTAATATAGTTTCATTTTTAATGTATTATTATATATCCATTTTAATTTGCAATATACTAAAAATGAGCTTACATTACACTAAAAGGAATTTGTATTAAAATATAATGACTCTACTAAAAATAAATTTACACTTTACTAAAAATAAACATGTATTCAGATTATCCTTACAAGATAAACAACATCAAAATGTATGATTTAATTTGTTGAATAAGTAATAAGTGCTGATACAATTACAAACTCATGGATTACTATAAAAACGTATGGTGTTAAAAAGTTATAATAAAGTGTATTGTTAGAAGTTAGAAGAGAAGTTATAGTTTCTCGCGAGTTATTGACGAAAAAGAATTCGTCCAACGAGCTGGAAAGAGAACGATACTTCTTAGTTTTCACGGACAAAAAACGACAAAGAAAGAGAGAGAGAGAGAGAGAGAGAGAGAGAGGGAATGGCGCGCAGATAGTATGAGCGAGCCAAGCCGATTTGCCCATTTTTATACATGTATGTTTCCCATTCTCCCCTCACCATTCCCATTACACCTCTCTCTCTCTCTCTCTTTCTCTTTCTCTGAACTGTACTTAATCTGAAGAGAATTGAAAGAGCAGAATCATCAGTACTAGTGCCATGGATCCATGCCCATTTGTACGTTTGATCATCGAGTCATTATCTCTGAAACTCCCCACCGCCACTAAACCCGCCGGTCCCGGAGTTCACCCTTCCACGACCCCATGCTACGCCAAGTTGAAATTCAGCAATTTCCCTTCCCAAACTGCCCTTCTCCCTCTCTGCTCCCCCGCCCTTCCCAAGGACGACGATTCCTCTCCCTCCGACTCCTTCGCCTCCGCCGAAGCCTTCCACCTCGATCCCTCCGCCCTCCGCCGCCTCTCCGAAAAGCCCGCCGCTCTCAAGCTCTCCGTCTTCGCCGGCCGAATGGGGCACACCTGCGGGATCACCTCCGGGAAGCTGCTCGGCGTCGTGCAGGTCGCGGTTGATCTCAGTGGGGCCCAATCGAAACCGGTTTTGTTCCAGAGCGGGTGGAAGAGGCTCGGAGGCGGAGGTTCGGATAATAAACCGATGCTGCATGTGGTGGTTCGGTCCGAACCGGACCCCCGGTTCGTTTTCCAGTTCGGGGGTGAACCGGAGTGCAGCCCGGTGGTTTTCCAGATCCAGGGGAGTATCAGGCAGCCGGTTTTCAGTTGCAAGTTCAGCGCCGACAGGAACAACCGGACTCGGTGAGTTTCCCTCCGCTCATTTTAGCACCTTTCTGTTTATTGTTTCTCTTAACGTGCGCCGTTAGTTGCTTCAACTTATCATTGTGCTTTGCTGTCGCCCCACCCCCCCACAACTCATGAACATGAACTTGCTTGTCTTTCCCGCCATATAATTCTTTGCTAATTTTGATTTAATCAATTTATTGTTTCATTTGTCAAAACCTTAATTAATTATAGTAAGCACTATTAAGTTCAACTTTTTTACTTTAATTAATCATTTGCATATATCTATTTTATAATTCAAAATTTTGAAATATTTAGTGTAATATTTGTTTATAAAAAAATTTATATATATATATATATATATTTTTTTTGAAAACAATTATATATTTAATCAAAAGTATCATTATATACAATATATCAAATTTAAAATTATAAAAAATATAAATTAAAAAAATATAAACAAAAATTGAAGAACTAGTTGACCCATGTAGAGTAAACAGAATAGAAACTCAGAACTTTGTGGTTATTAAGCTAATTGTCTGATAGTCACTCGGAACTTGTGGTTATTAAGCTAATTGTTTGACCAACTTGACTATCAATACAAATGCTAGTCGGGTTGGTTCAAATAGTGGCGAGAATATGATCTTGTCCGAATAAGATGGCGTGAGTCTTAGGTAATGGTTATGATCTTTGTATTAAGAAGATTTTTGCTATTTGATAGTATGTTTTTGTCTGTTAAGAATGATAGCTAAAGATAAGGTTGTTTACAGTGAAGATTCTATATATCCTGTTCTCTTGCAGTATATGTGTTTAAGATAATTAATTAATGAGGTAAATTAGTGAAATAAAAACCTTGGATTAAATTATAAAGTTAATCACTTTTTAGCATTTGGTCAAAACAACCGGCAGTGTTATGTCCCCTGCTCAACTGTCATTAGCAACTTCCATTGATTCCCTTCTCCATGTGCAAAGATTTGGTTGAAAGTTTTGAGAAATATTAATAATATTCTCATTTCACACTTTGTTCAATTCCCTTGAATAATATGTTTCATTATCAAATGTTGATTGGTGTTTTGGTATGTTAAAAACTCAGATCTCTGCCATCAGATTTTAGTTTGAACAATAGAGGATGGATGAGAACATTTTCTGGGGATAGGGACAGGCCCGGGAAGGAACGAAAAGGGTGGATGATAATAATCTACGATCTCTCGGGCTCTTCTGTAGCAGCTGCATCTATGATCACCCCGTTCGTTCCATCCCCGGGGTCTGATCGCGTCTCGCGATCAAACCCCGGGGCATGGCTCATCCTGCGCCCCAATGGCCCCTCGGTTAGTAGCTGGAAGCCCTGGGGCCGCCTCGAGGCATGGCGGGAGAGAGGCCCGGTTGATGGGCTTGGCTACAAGTTCGAGCTTGTTACTGATGCGGGGTTCACGAGTGGGATCCCCATTGCAGAAGGCGCCATGAATGTAAAGAAAGGGGGGAGGTTTTGCATAGATAATACAAGAAAACAGTCTGCTTCTTCTTCGTTATCCCCGGTTCGGGGGTTTGTGATGTGCTCGAGTGTTGAAGGCAAAAATGGGTTCCTTTCGGTTCAGGTTGCAGTGAACCATGTTAATTGCATGGCTGATGCTGCTCTGTTTGTCGCCCTTTCGGCAGCCATTGATCTGAGTATGGATGCTTGCCAGCTTTTTTCGAGGAAACTGAGGAAAGAATTCTGCCATGATGAACATGATTCCTACTCTTAAGCCACAATCGATCTCTCTTGTGCAGTGATTACCACATGAAAATATGAGTCCTGGTTTGAGCAGCAAGGAAGATAACTATTTTTACAAACAGATTTTTGACATTATATTTATCACAAACCATTACATTAAAGAGGCAAGTAAGAGTGACAAAATTGAGGAATTTTTTTAAAATTTTCTATTTATTTATTTATTTGTTGCTGTTTTTCTCCCCTCAACACATATATAAAACTCCTGTAATACAGATGGACAGTGTACAGACAGGACGAGTGATTTGTTTGTCAAAATTTATTTATTTATTTATTCTTTTTATTATTGTGCTGAGATTTCATTTTCACTTTCACTTTCACGTTGGCATTAATTAGCACTCTCAACAAATTAAACCAAACAGGAGTGGCTCACCTATCCAATCCGGACATTGTACTGCTGAAACTTTTTTTTTTTTTTCTCTCTCTTCTAAATGTACCATTTTGCAATGGAGTGCTGCCACAGAAATATAATTGTGGCATATAATGTTATAATATATCTTAGCTTATGCCAGACTAAAATCGTTAATCCTGATTTCTAATGAAATTTAAATCCTATACTGAGCGTAGAAACAAGGCTTTAAAGTGATTGATCTAAGCTAGTCACAGGTAAGTATCATTGTTTTAATAATTAAATTCCCATTGGGTAACTATCATTGTTTTAATAATTCAATTCCCATTTATAAATACAATACCAATCTTTGATTCTCTCCGCAAGCAATTTACTATTGCACCAACTCTGTTTTCACTTTTCAGGCGACAATCCACCAATGGCGTTCTTCATGCAATGTTTTGCTATCTGCCTCGTCCTCATCGCCGGCGCCACCGCCGCCCGCCAGAATCCGACCATCAAGCTCCGGTCCGCCCTAGACGACGATAACCTCTTATGTGAGAGCTGGAAACAGGCGGTGGAGACCAACAACGCCGGCCCTTGGGGCCTGCCCATTCAGCCTTGCTTCGACTTCGCAATATCCTATATGACCGGCCTCCGGTACTTCGCCGACAGCATCGCCGTCGCCAACTACGCCGTGGAATTCGCCAAGTCGGTGAATGTGACCGACAAGGACGCCTGGGTTTTCGACGTCGACGACACTTTGCTCTCCCATGTTCCCCACTTCTGTTCACCTAATCAGTGAGTATTTTATCTTTCGTACTTAGGGTCATACCAACTATTTTTTCTTTGTTTATTTTTTTTTTAGTATTTTTTACTAATCCAAAGACGATAGATGGTTTTTTACAGTATATGAATGTGTTGTTGTTCGAATGCAGAGAATCAAGGAAATTGCAGGAGAGAGTGAAATCTGAAGGGTGGGAAGATTCATTGTTGGGTGATGAGGTTGATTTGCCGGCGTTACCGGCAAGTTTGGAACTGTACCGAAATATTCACAAGTTAGGGTTCAAGATTTTCTTGCTATCGGGACGGGAACACTCTCAGCTCAATCAAACCCTCAGAAATCTTTTGGAAGTTGGATATATCAACTGGGACAGACTCATCTTAAGGTATTACACTATTTTATGATGATTATATTTTGAATGGTTAATGTTAACTTGTTTTGGTGACCCTAATTGGTAAAAAATTGCAATGAAGCAAATCAATATAGATTGTTCAGCTAATCAGTTCAAACTAATAAGGTTAATAGACTGTTCTCAATGAGAGTCAAATTTAAAATCTTATCTTATGATTACAAAGTTAACAGTTTAATTAATTAATTTGTCTGGATTATGAAAGTATTTATGTATAGTGTAACTTGAGTGGGAATTAAAATAGGGATACATGTGAGGAGCATAAGACAGCATTGATGTACAAGTCAGAGAGGAGGATGGAGTTGGTTGAAGAAGGTTACACACTTCATGGGAACTGTGGTGATCAGTGGTCTGATTTGCTTGGATATGCCATGGCCGTTCGATCCTTCAAACTCCCAAACTTGATGTATTATATCAAGTGATTCTATTCCGATCCTGTAGTTAATGTTCATTTTTACGGGAATAAATTACTCTCATTGTATTTCAATTCCATCTCCCAAGCCCAGCATTATAAAAGCCCATTGGTTCACCAAAAATTTGAGAAATGAAATTTAAATTTTATAGAAAATAAGTGTAAATTTTATATTCTTGTGACAAATTTTACATCTACAATCAGTTGAGTTTTTCATGCTGCCATAAATTTATATTCTATTTGGTTGAATGATTTATGGAAAAGAAACTATTGAAAATATTCATTTCATTATAGTGTTTGATTTGTTTAAGAATAATTAATATCTTGTCTACTGTGTATAAAGGTTAAATGTTTTTTTTTCTTCTTTGAATTGCATTGTTATAAATGCTTTCTTCCTCTAAATTATATCCATTTATCCCCATTATGTCCTTAATTATTTAGAAGAGAAAATTTCATTTTTGATCTCTTCAACCTCACACTTAACTAATATTTAACTATATATTAACATAATCCACTAACCGGTAACCACTAAGTGCCAAACAATGCTTTATTAAATTGCAATGGTTGTTGCATGAATAAACTCACATTATTTTAAATTCGATCTCTTGAACCTCACACTATAACGGCCCATTTGGTTAAGTAAAAAATATAAAGAATAAAATTAAACTCTATGGAAAAAAATTCAATTGTTTGGTTGGTTGAAATGAAATTATTAAGAATATTCATTCTACTGTTTTGTTTATTATGGAATTGTCAATAAATAATTAGTATAATGACCATTGACCAATATATCCATACGTAGGTACCATACATGCAAATTTAAATTATCTTAAACTATGTGTCATATGCTATACATTTTTATTTAACTTACTATGTACGTACCCTAAGTATTTACGTACCATACATGCAAATTACGTTGCTATAATGCTATTACATATATTATATATTATATATTACGGAGTATATATTATATATTATATATACTTTTGTGCGGTGCTTGCAAATTGCGCAAAGTAAGGAGTATGAAACACCAAATACGTACATTATGTATAAATATATAAAATAGGCTTATTGGTAAAAAATAAAAAATCAAATTTTTATATCAAATAATCATTGGCTTGGTCACAATCGTGTGAAATCATATCACGGATTTTTATTCGTAAGACGAATCGGGTTGGGTCAATATGCAAATGTAATATACTAAATAAGAAATAAAATATTTGTTACCTATAAGGGAAAACATAATACTTTTGAGAACAAATGTAATACTTTTATATTTTGATGTAAAAGTATTACTTTTTTCATCAAAAGCATTATATTTTCCATTATAAATAATATATTGCACTTTTAAAGGAAAATATAATACTTTCACATCAAAAGTATTACATTTTCTCATATAAGTAATAAACATTTTATTCATGATCTGATTTAGTATTAATTTGCTAATATAAGTATTACATTTTATCTTGACCCAACTATCTCATATACAAGGATCCGTGAGACGGTCTCACACAAGTTTTTGGGATAATAATTATATTCAAAATTTTAAAATTTGATTTTAAAAAAACTCAAATATATTTTTATGTTTTGTGACCAATTATACCAACTACAAATACAATTATATTAATAAAGATCTTTAACGTCTGACAAATTAATATAAGGTATTTATATGTTGTAACAACTATAATTTGACTTTCTTATGTTTGAACATAAAATTACAAGAAAAATCAAATTTACTAATGAAAAAAAATTATAGATAAATTATTGGAATGCGTAGGTATTTAATTAATTTGCCAACGCATTTCAATAGGTAAAATACTTGGATCTAAATGTATTTAAACTGTAACTATTTAATTCGTTGTTATTTTGTTATTTTCTTGATAGTGTAAATTATATATTAAAAAATTACAACATTCCATTATTATAGAAAATATATTATCAGTCTGCATGGACTTAGCTCACTGGTTCAATAGAACGTTTTTAGGAGAAGAGATCAAGATTCGAAACTCGACAGCCACATCGTACTAGCATTTGACCCTGCTAGCTGAGCCATAGAGTTACTGCGATGTAGAAAGTCCTTGGGGTTAAGGATTCAATCTTTTGTGAGGAGAAGAAAACATATTGGTTGTGTTTGGCAGAGCTTATAGCGTATTTTAAGCTACTAATAAGCTATAAGCTTTGTTTGGTAATATGTTCTCAAAATAAGCTAGTAGCTTAAAATAAAAGTTTATTTTGAAACGCTACTTCAGGTAGCTTTTCAAAAATAAGCTAGGAGCTTCTTAACTTTTTTCCATCTTTATCCTTATTATTTTATATAAATAACATCATTTATCCCTCCCAATTAAAATTCTTTTGGCCTTTTTTCTTCAATATGTTTCGTTGTAATTTTAATTTGATATTTGTGTTTGAACAATAATTTTTGTATGAACTAATTTTATGAATTATAAACATCTTGTTTTACTTTATATATTTTCAAATATATGTTCTTACTTTATATTTTATTAAATTATATTGATTTCATTATTTTATATTTTAATATTTAAACAAACCTATTTAAATTTAAAACTATTTAACTTTTATGAAGATGTCCTTTTTAGTCTTTTTACATTTATCAACTTATCAAAAATCTAATTTTACCAAAAACTTTTAAGCATAACAGCTAGCTTAACCGCTCTTCAGATTTCAGCTTCGAGCTTATAGCTTTTCAACTTTCAGCTACTTTTCAGCTTTCAGCTACCGTTTCAGCTAGGTTTGCCAAACATAGCCATTGTCAATTCTTTAATTTGTGAATGAGAGTTGAAAGATACAAGTAATATAATAAATAAACTTTTCCTTTTTGGTTTTACCTTTTACTAATATTAACTTATAAACTGAAAAGTGGCATTACAAAAGCTACACAAGTAAATGAATATAAGTTAAAGATAGGCTCTCAACTCAACCAAGCAAAAGACTCAGAGAGATGCAGACAGCAACACTCTATATTATACAAAAGTACAAACAACTCTTTATCTCCTACTCCGATCCCTTTCATGTCTAGATCTCTTAATTAGTTATTACTTCAATAAACTCCCTAACTAGCAAGCATGTCGTCATTTATCATGGATTATTAATGTTACGTGTATTTTCACGTTTTACTCTTTTTTTTTTTTTTTTTTTACTCGTTACACAATTCATTTTAATTGATTTACAAAAAGAAGTGGTTATAATATTTATTTCTTTTATTTTCTTGCTCCAATAAAATCTAAACATATAATACGAGTTTTACCTATGCATATTATTAAATTTGCACATCATGGTATTCTTAGGAATATAATGTCACTAAGCCAAATTACTTAATTTTGGACTAGCATGCTTAGGCCATTGAGCTTATCGCAACTCAATTTGAGTTCTATTAAAAAAAGGCTAAAGAGAAGCCTATGTACTAGTTCCCATATATATTTAATTTGTTTCATATCACTCGTGCATCAAGGAGTAATAATCTTGAGTTGAATAGTTATGACAATGTGATCGACCATGTAGATCAACCCGTTAAGTTTTGAGCTAGTCCATTTGACCCATTAGGTTTAATTATATTATTAAGTTTTAGATTATTGGGTTGATTTTCTTATTGAGTTCATATTTTTCACCTAACCTATTAATTTTTTAATCTTTTTGTACTAGCCCATCTATTCCGAACTAAAATTAACATCGTAGGTATTCTTCAGATCAATTTAAATAAAAATTTGGATATTGTGTATAATTTCGTCCCAACAATAATATTTATCGAAGTTTATGGATAAGAATCATAAGATGACTTAGCTTGTAATGTATGGTTTGAGTTAACCAAAACTTGTTTACTTTTTTGGAGTTCTTTGTCGGCTAAGATCAAAAGACCAGTTTCACCTAATTAAAGCACACATCCGAATTGCATCGACATACTTTCTTGTAAATCAAAGTATTTTAATAACATAGTGCGCGCAAAACAATTATTGTGACCTCGTAAAGAATCCCCTGCTCCGATTGTGATGTTGCAACATTCCACTATGAAAAATGTACTATTCAAATTTCAACTTACACAATACAGCTTTCAATCTTGAATGAAACATAATCCCAATCATATCGCAAGAAAAAACAGCCTTCAAATATATATCCAGCAAATATATGCATGCATGACTGCACCTTTCTACCACTGCATTTATTTTATAGTACGTAACAAATTAAAATGGAGTAACACATAAATAATGCAAACCAGGCAACTGTCAATGTTTTAATAATATAATCCAATTTTTCAGTACACTTATAAATACATACCAAAATTAATCTTCAATTCTCAATCTCCACAACCATCTCATCTCTCTAGCTTTTTTAACTTAACTATATTCAGCTGGCAATATGGCGGCCTTGATGCAATGCCTTGTTATCTGCATCTTCGTCCTCATCTCCGGCGGCGCCGCCGCAACTTCCCGTATAGAACCAATCATTGAACTCCCGTCAGGCGTGGGTGAGGACAACTGGTACTGCGAGAGCTGGAAACTGGCGGTGGAGAACAACAACGCCGGCGCTTGGGACCGGGAGACCTGCGACGACTTCGCCAACTCCTATATGACCGACTACCGTTACCTCTCCGACTCCATTGCCGTGGCCAGCTACGCCAGGGCGTACGCCAACTCGGTGAAAGTCACCCCAAGGGACGCTTGGATTTTCGACATCGACGACACTTTGCTCTCCCTCGTTTCCTACTGCGATCAGTGAGTAGTATTACATTCAAGGAAAATACCCTTTTTTTTAATGTCACTATATCCAAATGTGTGTCGTGATCTTAGCTGACAAAATACTCTAAAACAAACAGACTAGTTGTCTATAACTAATTTGTTCAAATCAAGAAAGTTAATAGGTTGTTTCTATTGGAAGTCGAACTTGTAACCTAGGATATGTACACAACAAAAGCCTAACCTACACGTTGTCTATAATTAATTTGCCCAAGTTAATAATGCCTATAAATTGTTCATGCTATGAGTCAAATTTGTAAGGTCAACGTAACTTCAATAGACATAGTTTTTTTGTTTTTTGTTTTTTGTTTTGTTTTTTGTTTTTTTTTTTTGTTTTATTTTTTGTTTTATTTTGTTTTT
This sequence comes from Ipomoea triloba, assembly GCF_003576645.1. NCBI lineage: Eukaryota > Viridiplantae > Streptophyta > Magnoliopsida > Solanales > Convolvulaceae > Ipomoea > Ipomoea triloba. The sequence continues at coordinate 22,739,327 of NC_044927.1, forward strand.
TTTTTGGCCAAGCCAATTGGAAGAGATTAAAGAGAGAAAAAAATGGGAGAAAAAGAAAAGAAAAACCTGACCAAAAAAAAATCTTTTTACTACAACTCACGGGGCATTGCACAAAACGCGCATCTTGGGCATCATTTGCCCATTGACTAGGGCCAACAAAAACTTTTGATTTGCAGGACAAAAAATTCCATAAAAATTTCAAACCTTATTAGGGTAAAAATTTAATCTTGTCTTTTTTCTCGAACAAAATCACTAATGTGAATGCTCTAATCTAATTAAATTACTTTGTTTTAGGGAACATTATTATTTACTTAATGCATGTTGATGTGTGTTGTCTGGATGCAGATCATTAGTGAAATCTGTAGGGCATAAAGACTGTAAAAACTCTTCTTCGGGCGATGATGACCTTGACTTACCATCATTACCAGCAAGTTTGCAATTGTACAAGACTATTCAGAAGTTAGGGTTCAAGATATTCTTGATATCCGAAAGGAAACAGTCTCAGCTCAACAATACCATCGAAAATCTTTGCAGAGTTGGATATAACAATTGGGACAAACTTATATTAAGGTATTATATATATAATAATATATATTCAAACTTTTAATATTATACGTACGTATTTTGTGACAATTATATATCTTATTGGCAATTATATATAAAACAGGGATACATGTGATGAGGATAAGTCATCATTAGTGTTCAAGTCTGAGAAGAGGATAGAGGTGGTGGAAGAAGGTTACATCATTCAGGGGAACTGTGGTGATCAGTGGTCTGATTTGCTTGGATATGCCACGGCCGTTCGATCCTTCAAATTCCCAAATTTGATGTACTATACCAAGTAAATTATATCAATAATGTTGATATTATGAAATTATATGTTGTGGTGGATGGGTCAGGGGTGTTACAGGATTAAATAAACTATAAGCTAAGTGTGGTTTCATTTCTCAAATGTACTATAAATACGTATTTTGTGACCTAAATTTATGTAATAATATTGAGTGTGTTTTAATTTGATTCTGATGTATTACAAAAATATGTATTGAGTATTTGAGTATATGAAATTTCATATTCTTTAATTTTAAATTATGTCTGTCTTATACTCTTTCCGTCCCTAATTGCTTGTCATATTTATTTTTTGTACCGGTTTTAATGCAACAATACAAATGTTAGAGCATCTCCATCTATTTGATTTTTTATTATTATTATTATTATTATTATTATTTTGTGATTTTTGAGGTGCCAAATAGGAGATAGATGAGAAAAAGAAGGAAAAGAAAAAGAAAGAAAGAAAAAAAGACAATGGCTGTCAGGCAAACAAATAAATAAAAAATGGATATTAATGCGCGCCTCTAGGCATGCAGTGGTGCTTTTCACGCACCAGCACGGAAAGCTTGTAACAAAAAAGAAAATCATGAAACCCACAAAAAATCAAAATACTACAAATTCATTTTCATCTCTCTTTTCTCTTCTTTATTTCACATCATACCCTCTCTCCTCCCTGTCATAGAAGAAACTCACTAAAATGTATTGATGTAGATGTTCTACTAACTTTTAAAATTTCTTTTTTATCTCAAAACTAGGTGTAATTTGTACAAAGTATAATTGTACTTACCCAATTAATTATATATAAATTTGAAAAGTCAAAAGTATAAATTGAGAAATGTGGGGGCATCCTCAATAGTGGGGGTTTTGTTGTGGTTTTTGATGAGTTTTTAGAGGTGTGTGACTAGGAAATATAAAATGAGATGAAAGAGGAAACAAAAACAAAACAATGTTGAAAGAATAAGGTTCAAATTGGCCACTGAACGTAACCTGAAAGTGCAATTAGGCCACCGAACGAAAAAAATGTGCAATTAGGCCACTGAACACTCCAAATGCATGCAATTTCACCTGATAGCAGGTTACCTTCTTTTTCATCAGGTTGCCTGCTTACATGGATGGTGAGTTGATATTTTAAAATATTTTTTAATAATAAACTTTAAAATTAAAATTAAAAATTAATTAAAAATTTTAAAAAATTAATTAAAATATATAAAAAATATTAATATTAAAAAATATTAAAAATTAATATTAAAAAATATTTAATAAATTAATATTTTTTTAATTTTTAATTTTTAATTTTAATATTTATTAAATAATAAACTTTAAAAAAATTAATTAAAAATATTAAAATATTAATATTAAAAAAAATTTAAAAAGTAATATTAAAAATTACTTAATATTTAAAAATTAATATTTTTTATTTTTAAATTTTTAAATTTATAAATTATTTTAAAATGCCACATCACCATCCATGTAAGCAAGCAACCTGATAAAATGGAAAGTAACCTGCTATCAGGTGAAATTGCATGCATTTGGAGTGTTCAGTGGCCTAATTGCACATTTTTTTCGTTCAGTGGCCTAATTGCACTTTCAGGTTACGTTCAGTAGCCAGTTTGAACCTTATTCCTTTTTTTTTTTTTTTTTAAGTCTGCTTACTGTGTTTAAAGGGCCCAACTGGCACGTGCATTGCGCGACTTTGGTCTTCACGCTAGAATAAATGACTTTTTAATTAAAATGATGGAACACACAAACCTGCAATAATGTCTTTTTCTTTTCTCTCCACATTCTCACTCCTCCACATCACATTACTTTTCTTAAAAACTGTGTAAAAGCAAAATATACTAACGTAGATGCTCTTGCTCAATTTTGAAAAGAGTGGATCAAATTTTGGAACAAATTAAAAAAGAAAGTAAGACAGATAAAATGAGACAGATGAAATATATTCATGAGGAAATCATACTTTTAATCCCTTAGCTGTTTACATTTTGGAAATTCAGGACCCTTCTTTCGATTTTTGTAAACTTGTTCCCTCAGTTGTTGTTAACATTGCATTGTAGATTTATTCCCTAACAAACTTGTTATCTCTTTTTTTTGAAAGGACAAACTTGTTATCTCTATGTACTCGATCTACTCTAACAGTACGTATTTATTAATTTTTTTTTTGAGTTAATTCCAGTAAAAGTCCTCCGACTATTGTGATTTTCCAAATTTAGTCCTCGTCTTTTAATTTGGACGAATTAAACCCTTGACTATCAAAAACATTCCTCCATTAGTCCTTCCGTGAATCTAAGGTTAGTTTGCCGTTTAAATCAAGGGTAAAATAGACTTTTTATATGCTTAGTGTCTTCTCCCTTCTCTCTGTCATTCTGTCATTCGTTACTCTCCAGTAAGGTAGCACTAGATCTCTAGATACCTATGTCATTGTATATGAAGTGAGCAAGCCATAGAACTACGATCAAGGGAGCTCATTTTGATGGGGTATATGGACAATCTTTCTTGGATGACTACAATATTGTAAGTTCGGGGACGATGATTGTGTCTGCATATGGACTCTAACCCCACAATGATTGTGTGATTATGGTTCAAAGTGTTGAAGAATTGTTTGCAAGTAAACACCACTGCAAACCAACTACAAAACAAAAAAAATGTTGAGAATCTGCCTCAACAACAATATTTAATCATTCCATCATCATTCTTACCTCAACAACAACATCATCAAGTTCGCTAGAGAATCTGCCTCGTCGCCATCTAGTTCGTCGTCGTCGATCTCCTGCCGTAAGCTACCGCCGTCAGTTGTCTTGCCGCTACTGTTCTGCTAATGTTGCTGCTGTTCGCCGGATGCTGTTTTGCCGGAATCCATGGAGGTTCCATGCTCGCTGCTACTGTTATCTTCGTCGGAGTATTTTCACCGGCGCGCTGAGAGAGAACAGTAGAGATGTCGATGGTGGTGGCAAAGGGTTGTTCCACGAATGCCCATCGTTGGCTCACTGCCGGAACTGTTGTCGTCATTGTCAGTCAACCTGCAACGCCAACAACCACCTCTTGGCGAAACTATGACAAACCCACGGCGATGGAGTGAAATATTCATGTTCTTGAAAAGATGGGATTTTTTATACATCTAATATCTGTTTGTTCTCTTTAATTATATTCTATTACATGAGTATTATTTGTTGTTGGCTTCTAGCTTAGCACTCTTAGGCCATTGGAACTAATCGGAAGAAGGGACCCAACATATGAATGGACGATTTTACCCCTGCTTTTAACGTCTAAATTCACGGAAGGACTAATGGAGGAACGTTTTTGATAGTCAAGGGTTTAATTCATCCAAATTAAAAGATGATGACCAAATTTGAAAATTCACAATAGTCGGAGGACCTTTGCTGGAATTAACTCATTTTTTTTTTTTCAAATTAGCACCTTAGTTGATACAAATCAATCACAATTTAAATGAATAAAGCAAGGTACCCTTGTGAAAGAGAGAGTACAATCAAACCACGTGTAAGGCAGCAGGAAATAATGCACATGCTGGTAAATAGATTTTTATTTCCTAACATCATTATATTGTAAATAAAAATTTGGTATGCAATATAATGTAACTAGTATCAATACCGTAGGATGATGAGAATGAAGTTGCAACACAAAATATGCTTGAATTGTTATGTTGGAGCTAGTGCAATTTTAATTTTAACTAACTTTTTGCATTTGTTGGAACTACTATATATATAATATACACTATAGTCCTTGTGATGTGTTTTGGTATCATCATTTAAATATGGCAAAAACTTGTGTGAGACCGTCTCACCATGAGACGGGTCGGGTCAAGATGCAAATGTAACACTTATATGCACAAATGTCATACTTATATACTCAAATGTAATACTAATCTGGAATCAAATTTTTGTTACTTATAAGGGTAAATTTAATACTTGGAAAATACAATACTTTTACATTTCGATTTAAAAGTATTACTTTTTTCCTCAAAAGTATTATATTTGCCCTTATAAGTAAGGGCACTTGTCAACATTATTTATTATGAAAAATGTATTACTTTTTCTCTTGCATAGTGATTTGACCCACCCGACCCGTCTCACACAAGCGTGACCCTTTAAATAGACCCACCCGACCCGTCTCACACAAGCGTGACCCTTTAAATATATATGCCCGACCCGTCTCACACAAGCGTGACCCTTTAAATATATATGTCAACATTATTTATTATGAAAAATGTATTACTTTTTCTCTTGCATAGTGATTTGACCCACCCGACCCGTCTCACACAAGCGTGACCCTTTAAATAGACCCACCCGACCCGTCTCACACAAGCGTGACCCTTTAAATATATATGCCCGACCCGTCTCACACAAGCGTGACCCTTTAAATATATATGCTCCGTCTAATATTTGTAGATATTACATATACTTTCTCAAAGTGTCTAATATTTGTAGATATTACATATACTTTCTCAACCTACTGAAGCCCAACAAAGTCAACATTGCCCCCACTGAGGCTCGAACCAATGACCTCCCACTTGGGATAATCACTTCATGCCGCTTGACCACAAGATCTTTGGCTGTGGAGTTGCTAATACATATGTATCTCTTTTTGCACATATTTAGGGTATTGTGAATGCACATTATGCAATGTAAGAAGTATTAGACTATTAGCATTCACACAATACAATTTAACTTTTAAAATGATTCCTATTATCATACCATTACATTTGTATGTAATTCATCATCATTCACTTTATATTCATAAAATTCTAATCCACTTCTGAAGATGGACTCACTTTTTGTAATAATAAATTTAAAAAAAAAAAACAAAACAAAAAGCTAGCAATGAAGAAGTACAAATATAACCCACTCAAAATTGACTTGCAAATCAGATTGCATATATTGAAAATTTGAAAGATTGCAATTTGCAAAAGCTTTACACTATATAGTACTCCGTAATAAACTAATAATAATAAAAGAATAAAAGTAAGACGTCTCGTGAAATTAATAGTCAATAATCAATATATTATAGTTATAAAATAAAATGGGAATATGTACCTGAAGTACAACTCATCATGTGATAGTGTGATACATGAGATGCTATTACTATTTTTGGAATTATATGAGATGACTCAATCCTACCATAGAACAACTTGAGAAGACAATACAATGGCCCAGAACAAAACACATGGGCAAGGTTGCTCAATTCACCATTAATAGGCAGATTGAGTCACTTCGGGAAAGGAGTGGTTAAGGAAATTGCAATTTCCACAAATTAAATAAAATAATATAATTAGCGATGGACAGAAAGGAGTGCACCATCACCATCTAATACTTGCACACCTTAAGGTTTTACTTAGTTTTACAAAGAAGTGTGTCTAAGGATAATTTCCTTAACTCCTAAGTTTTATCATTCAGACTTTAAAAAGCGTTTTCCTTTATCCAAAACATTTTTTTAGTATCTTGATGACCAAATATGCTAAATTTAAGTCTGACTAAAAATGTATACACTTCAACCCTTATCTCTCTTTTATTTTATTGTACTCAACATAACAAAAAAAGTCAAAAAACCTATCCCTCATAAATCATATATAAAAGTAAACAATAAAAGTCAAAAAACCTATCCCTCATAAATCATATATGAAAGTAAACAATAAAAAATTATGTTTCCAAAATTGGTACAAAATGAATTTCAACTCAAAAAAAAAAAAAAACATATATGGTCTTGTTTGGTAACCTAATTAGCTTATCAGTCAATTTTAACGTGTTTGACCACTATTAGCTGCTTGACTTGGTTAAACAGTCAATATGAGTATTTGATTAATTAGTTTTTTGTAACAACTTATTGTTTGAAAATGCTAAAATTCAAATAGCTACTCAAATTAGTTTTTTTGACCAGCTTTTTAATAAGTTATTTTGCATGTAATCAGCTATCAGCCTAATAACTAATTTATCAAAAATATTTCTACAATCAGCTAATGCTATTAACTAGTCAAACACTCAAACTCACTAATTCAATCAGTTAACTGCTATTTACCAAACACCCTAATGCAATTAAATTTTCAAGGTAGATAGATGTCATTTTAATTATTAAATAATATCATTTAAAAAAATAATAACGTACGTTCTCAATAATTTTATGGCACTAATCGTGTTCCACACTTCCACACTTCCACCTAAAACTAAACGGGGCAAAAGAAATATAAAAAATTAAAAAAGGGTCTTGGTATAAATATAATAGGGGTCATTTTGCAAATTACACTATTTCAGAGGTTGACCCTCTCTGTAATCTCCTATTCTCCTTTCTCTGATCCTCTCGGCTCAGTCAAGCGTCATCTGGATTCTGGAGCCTCTGCTCTTTCAATCAAACTTCAACAAGAAAAACGACGATTTTATCCATTAATCGGAGAAATACCCTTTTAATTCTCCATTGCCGACGTGTCGGCCTTCTTATCCTCTCTCGATTCATATAATTTTTCTTGAGAATAGCGCGTTTTCGTCGAAATCATTACCAAGCATAGTATCCATCAGCACAATCTTCTACGAATTTCGCTAAATTTTCGCACCCCCATTGATGGGTTTCGTCAACTAGGGCTGGGGATTTGGGGATATAGCAATCGGTTGGATTGGAGCTAGGGTTTTCGAGTATTTCACGCTGAAATGAAGATCGAAGAATTGGATGGTAGTAGTGAGAGTAAGTGTGGTAGTGAAAATGAGAGAAGCCTGATGATAGTTCGGGTCGACGCGAAGAGAGCGCTGGTCGGAGCTGGAGCTAGGATCCTCTTTTATCCGACCTTACTCTACAATGTCTTCAGAAACAAAATTCAGGCCGAGTTTCGATGGTGGGATCGGGTTGATCAGGTATGTTTTCCAGTTTTATTGCTAAATTAATTAATTAAGCTAATTTAGTTTATAGGATGTGAGAATTTGATAGTTTAGTTTCTAGACAGTGAAAGTTCGATACTTTTGTTGAGACTCTTTTCTAATACCTTTGATTGTTTTGGGATGTTAGATGAATTTAGGTTCATTAGATGAATGCTTGTTTGTATTTGATCATGTGTTTTAATTTGAAATTTGCTGTTATTTGCAGTCACTCTTTGTTTAATTATGAAGAAAAATGGTGGAGATTATAGAAAATAGAAAATATTATTATAGCAGGCACAAATGAGGTGCCAAGTTCAGTCTTATGGTGATCTAATAGTTGATAGAGCCTATTTTGTGTATAATTAGTGAAGTAATAATTTGTTTCTTTTGTTTGTACATTTATTGGGAGAAGTTAGAGAACTGAATATGTATCTTTTGGTTTGTTTCCTTGGTCATTTGTACTTCTAAATGACAAGCACATAAACCTTGCTTGATTTCGTTCTGGATGTACAGTTTATTTTGCTAGGAGCTGTGCCATTTCCAAAGGATGTTCCACGTTTGAAGCAGCTTGGTGTTGGTGGTGTGATCACTTTGAATGAGCCCTATGAAACTTTGGTTCCAACGTCTTTATATCGTGTAAGTTTGATAGTTAATATCCTTTTCTTCTTGAAGAGATGGTTGTGATATATTCCTTTTCCCTTGTCAGGCATTCATTGCTAGGAAAGAACTTTAGTTACAAGTTCTTTTTCCTGAGGGTTTATGAACATAATATTGTTAACTTCTCTTTTATGTGCCTTCACATTTTGCTGCTGGAATCTATTCTTTCCTTGAAAATGTACCAAAGAGATTCAGTACATGTAGCAAGTTCAAGGGATTATCTTTGTTCACATTTTTTCTATTTTGTAATTGTTAGGCACATGAGATAGACCACCTCGTCATTCCAACTAGAGATTATCTTTTTGCCCCTTCCTTTGGCAATATTAACCAAGCGGTGGACTTTATTCATAGTGAGTACACACCTTCTAATTTACTCTAGCAGTGTTAAGCCTCCGTTTACTTCTGTATCATTCTCGTTTGTTGGTTATAGAGAATGCAACTAGTGGGCGGACTACATACGTACATTGCAAAGCAGGTAGAGGAAGGAGCACTACCGTTGTGCTTTGTTATTTGGTAAGGTTCTTTACTAGTTAATCATTTTCAGGCTGCTTGTTTACTTCTGAAATCTCGGGGCGGTTATATGGATTGGAAGTGGGGTTCGATGCTTTCATGGTTTTCAGGTGGTGTATAAACACATGACTCCTGCAGCTGCACTGGATTATGTCCGCTCTGTAAGACCTAGAGTACTGTTGGCTCCTTCCCAATGGAAGGTAAGAACATAAGCTGATCATTTATTGTATCGAGGCTAAATTGATACCGGGGTCTCTGAAATTTTGCCAAATACTTAATTCTTTTTTCTGTTAATTGACAACATCAATTCATCATATGAACCCTGGTTCAAGTGAGCCTCGCTGAACATTATTTTGCGTAGTTTAAAGATGGGGCTAAGCTCACCATTATGCTCTGCAATCTGTCTATTTAACAGGCTGTTCTAGAATTCAAGCAGTGGCGCACTGCATCAACTACTACATTTTCGCCTGCAGATGCCGTGTTGATCACAAGAGCTGATCTCGAAGGGTACCATAGCTCACCCGATGATTATTCTGGTAGGCAGCTGGCAGTCGTCCCCTGTATGGCTCGGACAAGGCCCATGATAGCAAAACTTTCTTGCCTATTCGCAACGTTGAAAGTGTCTGGTGTTTATGGACCTGTTAACCGGCAGCTTACAGAGGCTCGTGCCTGCTAATTCCGTCTCGTAATCTATCAGCTTCTGCGGAAGAGAACTGTCAATAAGTTCGTACAGTAATGTATATATCTTTAATATTTTGCTCACAAGTAAATATCCATGCAATATTAATAGGAAAAAAAAACATACAGTTGAAGATCCTTCAACAATGTATCACATCGATTCTGTAATAAAACATATTAGTTGCTATCAATAATACTAATCGTCAATTTGCGTATATTAGTATATATATGTGTGTGTATTATTATTTAAAAATTCGTAGTCATTGTGTAAATTTTGTTTCTGTAGGAGTTTAAATTGTATTATAAGATTTTGTATGATGAATTTGATCATGAATGTATATTTATATTTTTTGAGTGATAAGAAATGTAGCTACTACCCGAAGAAGATGTGTACTCAGTAAACTTTACATTATAATCACAATGATGTAAACTAATATTGTGGAAGTCGAACTTGAAACTTTTGTGGAAGTTGAGGACTATATATTTTTCTTAGCTATACGGATGGATGGTTATGAACACAATGTGCTCTGTGCGATGGCCTAAATGTTACGGAGTACATTGCAAGTAGTCTATATGTAACATGAATGATTAAAGTATGAACAATTGTTACATTGCAAGTAGTCTATATGAAGTATTTTTTTATGTTCCAATATTTTGTAATCTTTGTTATTATTATTATTTTGAAATAATATTATTACTTATTTAATGATACGGATATTTTAAAATTTATTTAGAAGAACGTTGGTTAATCTCTCTTCAAACACCAAATTTGGTGATTGTTTTCTGTATTACTGTTCTAAACTAATTATTATAATATGTATTTCAGTACTCAAAAAATTTACAAAATATGTATTTACTATACATTGGAGTTTTCGCTGCTGAAATAGACGGAACACAATAAAGTGTAAATGAGAATAGCAGCTGGAGGCTGGAGCTTCTCACTCGATACCCATTGTTCGACTGAATCAAAGATTCAATCTTTTTAGAAATACATAGCTGATCTCTTAAAAGAGAGAGAGGATCACGAAATTGTTCGCAGTAGAGGTGGAAAGGAGAAAGAGATGGGGATTAGATTCGTACTGATGGTGAACAAGCAAGGGCAGACTCGGCTAGCTCAGTACTACGAATACCTCACTCTCGAAGAAAGACGTGCCCTTGAGGGTGAAATTGTTCGCAAGTGCCTCACTCGTACCGAACAGCAGGTCATCCTCTCGATTTCTCCTCTAAATTGTTTGTAATCAAGACAAATTTTATTAAATTCCGTTGAATCTGGATTTGGGTCGTTAGTTAGGGAAAGGTTTACTGTTTGTGTGTGCATGGTGGGGGTGAATTTTGGCTAGAAATCTGGGGTTTGGAGCATTTTGGATGTTTTTCATTTAGTATTTGAGACTTGTAAATTTATGGTGTTTCTGTGAGGTAGAAAATTTGAAGAATTGGGAAGAGCTATAAGGTTGAAGTTATCAAGATCCACATTAATACAGGTGTAATAAGTGTTTATAAAGGAGCTAGCATGATGCTTGAGCACCAGGAGCATTAAGACTTGAAAGGTGCTCTCTCTCGGTGAAATTAATGGCAAAAATGATTTTCAGAAGAATGTGTGACTCATTAGATAGTGGATTTTATGCTGTCAGGAGTAGGCGGAATTAACAATAGAGTTGGCATTGTTGCTTTACGAGTTACATGACCTTGAAGGGCAACCCATTTTTAACAGTTTGTTGTATACATATCTTACCTTGGAACTTGAAGTTCATGCTTGATTGATACTGGTAGGAATTTTATTGATTGCTAATATAGGCTTTTATAAATCATTTTGATGCCTCCCTTTCCCTGGATTCTGATTGCAGTGTTCATTTGTGGAGCATCGTAACTACAAAGTAGTGTACAGGAGATACGCGTCACTGTTTTTCCTGGTTGGAGTTGACAATGAAGAAGTAAGTTTAGTTTGACGTATTTATTTACTCTATATTGATATAGAATTATAGATACATAAATATAATATGCAAGTTTGGTCTCTCTTCCTATCTATCTCATTTCATCTGCAACAATATGAGTTAGATTCCTACTTTCAATGAGCGTATTTTTCTTGTATTAAGACACACTTAATGTTTCTGTTCTTTTTAGCTAATCATGAACTGTCTTGTAATCCTATATTCCTATGCACATTTATACTATAGATCAGCCTTTTAATTTAAACATGAAACTTTAGTGTTCTATTTGACTTTCTGTCTTTCATGTCATGTGCTCTTCTATTTGCAGAATGAGCTTGCCATTTTGGAACTTATTCACCTGCTAGTTGAGACAATGGATCGTCATTTTGGCAATGTGGTGAGCTAGCAATGAATAGAATCTTCACACTAAATATCATATTATATCACTAGATTTCTCTTTCTGATTCATTCCTTTGTGGATTTAATAGTGTGAGCTGGATATCATGTTTCATCTCGAGAAAGCTCATTTCATGCTGGAGGAGATGGTAATGAATGGGTGTATTGTCGAGACTAGCAAGTCCAACATTCTGGCTCCAATACAGCTTATGGAAAAAGCATCATAAATAGTGGGCAACGTGCAATGAGCCAAACATCTCGTTATGATTGCCATTCCCCTGCATGTATTACTTTTATTTTGTTTAGTGCCCTTCTACTACTTGTGTATTTTGTACTAATGACTTCTCAGGCAATCCAATTATATTCCATTGAAGTACTTAACTTACCTATACAGAAAGAGTAGAAAATAAAAAAAAGAAGCCTTTCTTAATGATACAGAAATTATGAATGATATGCTTCCTTATGTACAATGTATCAACATATGAAACAGGCAGCCATTGTTGTGAACAAGCCTTTTTCCTCTATGATACATAAATTAAGAAATAATGGAAGATGAAGGGATCAGATGGCTGCAGGGCTTCCACCTTTTCTTGGATCACTCACAGCAGTGAGCATGCCATAAAAGGTTCCATTGTTCAACCATTGCCCAGGTTTTGGTAGGTTCTGAACAAGAAATTGGCAGATTGCTCCACTTTCTTGTGCCTGCAGCTGATGACCTCTACCTTCCAAGAAACGCCGCCTGCCACCCGAGAGCTCAATGTGTTCCCCATCCATAATGGTCCAGTTTTCGTACAATACCGTGTTGGGAATCAGCTGCAGAGAACAGAATGCAGATCGCTAATGGTTATAAACTGTGAAAATGGTGGAGTTATAGTACAGGTATATGGATTATAAGCTGTGGAACCTTGTGATAAACTCTTGGACTCTGAACTGCTTCTAAGGGATCCATGCCCAAGACAAAATGGTTGAGGAAAACTTGGGTTACTGTCGCAATTATGTTCGTCCCACCGCTACCTCCAATCACAGCAGCCAACTGATTATCCTATCAAAAGTGCACAAGGAACAGCTACTTAGAACAGGTAACACAGTTATTATTTATTAGTCAAGAATTGCGGATATGATTTTCTAAAAATCGCAAGTATCCTTGTCTTTACTTTTATTGTAAACTGTTTTGCAGAGGAAGAAATGAAAATCAGCCATAAAAAAGTTGAAAAGAACTTATTGACAATCATCCATGGAGAATGTACCTTAAGAACAACGATGGGGGTCATGGAGGATAAAGGTCTTTTGTTCGGGCTAATGAAATTGGCTGGAGATGGAGGGAGCTTATCGGTGGATACTTCTGTAGGCACTGAGAAATCTCCCATTTCGTTATTGAGCACAATGCCTGTTGAAGGAGACAAGAGACCAGCTCCAAAGAGATAGTTCACCGTGGTTGTCATCGCTACTGCATTTCGATCAGCATCCACAATACAGAAGTGGCTGGTTCCATGGTCTCGAAGCAGACTCCACCTGGAAAATGAAAGGAAGGTTTACAGCCATGAAAATCGTAACGAGAACTCCATATATTCTTTCCTCACCTTGGCATATAGTATTCAGACGGGAAAGTGGTGTTGTCATATATCCGCTGTTGAATCATCTGTGCAAAAGACGGGGAAAGCATGTCATAGACAACGCTACTGACATTTACAAAGTCGGGATCGCCAAGGTTCATCCGTACACCAAGCATGTGCTTCACCGCTTCAATCATGCGATGCAGACCTAGAGGACCTTCTGCAGCAACAGAACTTGGATAGCTTTCTAGGACTTTAAGAATCTGCAATTCACCAATGTAATACTTGTTTGTTTAGTCAAATGAAACAATTTAGTAAGTAGAAAAGAGTGAGGTGAAAATGTAAAATCGCCCACCAGAGAGAGACCAACTGTTCCACTCGATGGAGGAGGCATGCCAAAGATGGTATACCCCATCGCATTAACAACGATTGGATCTCGAACTTTAACTCTATAGTTCCTTAAATCCTCCATTGTTAATATCCCACCGGCTTTTTGTACATCTTCTACCAGCTTTTCGCCAACTGTTCCATTATAGAACGCCTCGGGCCCTTGTTCTGCAATTGCCTCTAAGCTGTTGCTAAGTTCTACATTGTAGCATATATCTCCCTCTTGTAACAATTTCCCATTTGGTGCATATACTCCTCGCAAGCCAGGGTCGTTCATTATAAGGTCCTCCTTTTTAGCAATGTCGGTTGCTAGATATGTAGCGACAACAAACCCGTACCTAGCAAGCCTGATGGCGGGTTGGAATAGAGTGCTCCAAGGCAATCGCCCGTGTTTCAACCAAGCTTCATGAAGGCCAGCTACCTCCCCGGGAACTCCCATCGAGAGAGCTCCCACAGTCTTGGAATCAATGTCGTTCTCATACATGTCCTGTTCGACAGCAATAAAACGAGAGCATAGAGGATCAGAACAAACAAACAACAGAGCTTGAAATTCCTGTAATCTGAAATCACTTCTGTTCTTCTGATCTGTCAAATTCATGAACTGAATCTTAAACAGATAAAGTTGAAACCTTTGAAGCAGCTAAAGGAGCAGTTTCCCTCATGTCAATAGCCTCAACTTCTGAGGTCGATGCAGACCTCACGAGCATGAAAGCCCCGCCTCCAATCCCACTAGACACCGGATTGACAACCCCGAGACAGAGTGCAGTTGCAACTGCAGCATCAACAGCATGACCTCCCGTTTTAAGTATCGATAACCCGACTTTAGAACAACGACCATCATCAGCAGCAACAGCTGCCTTCTGGCCCTGCCCTGACTCGACAGTTTCGGCATTTCTGGCTTTCCCCCTTCCACTAAACTTGTTCCCATCTCCTGCTGTCCAAATGCTCAAGCTGCTGCATAGAACTACTCCTAGACCTAAATGCCAATTAAGAACCAAAATACTAAAATTCCAAGCATTGAGGGAGTAAAACACAAAAACCCTTATTTTATTCAAAGTCAAAAACTCTAATGATTGGGAAATCTGTCTTTTTGCCTGCAGATATGCTTCATTATCAGAGCGCACACATATATATACACATCACCTAATTAAAAAGTTTCCAACTTGGATAAATTAGTTCAAAACCTATGGTTCCAGAAGTCAGACCCCATCAATTACAGTAACGCAAAATTCAGATCATATATGGTTGAATTTCCGATTATAATAACAAATAAACCCATGATTACAAGAACAAGAAAAATAATAAATGAAAGTCAAATACTCCAAAACTTCTCAGATGAGGTACAGAATTAAAACCCCAATCAAAAAAATTATTATTATTTTTTTTTTCGTGGGGGGAAAGAAATTAAAGCTCACAAGCTATGGCTATGAGGGCGAGTAAAACCCAGAGAGCTCTTCTCCATCTCTTCTGGTTGAAACCCAATTCGCTGCCAGTCAAGAGTGTGGCCTCCAGGCTCTGCTGTTTCCCCATCTCTCTCTCTCTCTCTCTAAAGAAAATTGGAAGAGGAACAGGAGAGAGAAAGTGACGAATAGTACATTTGTACTCACACTCAATGCTCCATTAGTGGACAGCGGGGAATCTGACGATATGATGGATTATATCATTGAAAATTTTTTACCAGAAAAGATCGCTGAAGCTGACTGGGCCACTCAAGAACGCAGTTAATTTGTTGCATGAAAAGGACTACCATTAATATACTCCGCGAGTGATACGATATTTTTGATACCTCCAGAAATAGGAATCTTTCCATTGTATTTTGCCGCTTCTTTGATTGGTTTCTCAAAAACAGTATCTTTCCATTCCTCACTTCCAACAAGAATCTAAATTGTAACCGTTTAAGGATTGCACGATCGTGTGAGAGTTTCACGTTAATGTGTATTATATTATATTGCTAAAGCTGAGTTGTCATGATTTAACTCTTTTTTAATTCTTGTAGGGCTGGAAAGGGCTCTAGAGCAAATAATTTAACCTTTTACAACTAAGAATCTAAAATGTACAAAATTATAGATATTTTTGTTGCCACAAAAATTACTTATTAATACTAATCATCTTGAATTTTAACAATATATATTAGAGTCACACTTCTGTGAGATAAGTCGAATTTATGATAGTTGTTTCTTACTTATGATAGAAATCATACTCCGCAATATTTATTACAAAAAAATTAGTACTAATTTAAAATAAATAAATTATTACTTATAATAGATATTGTAATATGTATATATGAAATTAGGATATTATTTAGGGTAAATGATTGTTACTTATAACTAAAATTGTGACACTTACAAAGTGTAATTCTAATGTAAATATTGTATTATTTATATGTGAAATGTTACTTTTCAAAGAAATTGTAATACTTATTATAGAAAATTTAATACCAATTTGAATTAAAAATAAATTGTTATTTGTACGTCATAGATATTACAATATTTATATGTGAAATTATGATACTATTGTAAGGTAAAATTGATTTTTACAAATGATAAATATTTCAATACTTATAACTGACATTGTTTTACTTACACACCCAGTTATTTATAATTTGACATGTCTCACGAAATATTAAAAGTAACTCTTTTCTTTTCAATTTTTATTTTATGTGGTCTATTTTTATGATTTTTTTTTATTTTGTTTCGAAATTCACATTTGTATAATATATAATTCCTTCTGGAGATAATAGTTTAAGATCTTATTTTTAATTTTTAATAGTTGCACTACGTAGTATTATTTAAACTTTGTCCTTTTATTGCAATAAAACATCATTCTTTTTTTTTTAATAATACAAAAATAATATATTTCGTGTCACGCTTTACATTAAAAGAGTGAAATTTTAGATTTATAGGGGGCAATTCACTTTTAGTCATCGATCTTTTTTCTTAATATCCTCTTTTGATCTTAGTATTATTGTGACAGGGTCATTTTTAGTATTTCATCAACAAAATCGTTTAAATTCCGTAAAATATAAGGGCAATTTAAGTCTTCAGATCAATTATGATTTTTTTAAAAAAAATATAAAAATAAAAATATAGCGGGTCAATCCACTTTGTATAAAAAAAATTAAAATGTCATTGTATTTAACGACATTTCAATGATTTTGTTGATGGATAACCAAATTTGTCATGCTACAATAATACTATGATTAAATGGGAATATTTTTTTAAAAAAAAGGACAAAAAGTGAAATATTACATATAAATATGAGACAAAAATAGAATTAATTTCATGTAAAATATAAAAATCATATATGCTCTTTGGCTCCCTAATTCATAATTGAGAGCTCAACAAAATAAAAAGAAGCATTAAGGTCTGCTTAGTAATTAGAAAATAATAACCAAGTTTGTATGAGTGACTGTGCACTCTTATCTCTTAAGAGAGATCGGGAATTCAAACCCCATCTTATATGAAAAAATCTATATGGTACGGGCTTAAAGGTGTCTCATACAGTTAGAGCCTGCACAGGATATCTCATGATCTAACAAAAATAATTATACTTGTAATAATTAAAATATCAAAACTAGAGTTTATTGGTTCGAAATTAATTATTAATTATTTATAGATTACAAAAAAAAAAAAAAAGAAATGAAACACTAAATACTATATATTCTCATTTTTTACTCCAACTTTTACTCCAACACACAAAATCTTAATCTTGTATCGGGACCCACATAAAAAAGTAGCTTGTTAGTGTCCGTCATATCTGGGAGTAAAATTGAGAGAGTAAGATTTGAAAGACTATATAGTAGAACTCTTTTCAAATTTAACACAAAAATTTATAAAACACGTTTTTAGTGTTTTTCAAGTACAAAAACATTTCTGCGTAACTTCACTATGGACGTATTCAAAAAACAAAAAAAAACTTCATGTGGAGTATGGACATCCATCACATCTACCTACCAATTCCCACTTCACCAACTTATTCCCCCTAATTATATATCTTCTTCTTCTCTTTTTTTTTTTTCTTCTTTGAGAAACCCAAATTATATATCTACTCATCCCCACTTAACATTATTGTCACCTACTACATACATAATAATTTTATATAAACAAAGCAATTAAATTTTAAACAACTTTATAATTTATAAATTGAAAAATAGTTTTTTTATTCTAAAAAAAATAGTTTTTTAAAAAGTGAAAATGGTCATATATATATATATATATATATATATATATATATATATATATTATTTTTAAAAATGTGGTAGCATTTTTCGTAATTATTACATTTACTATACTAACTTGAATACTAAAATATGCAATTCTCAGACTTTTTCAGGTTTGCACATTTAGTATTAACATTTTGCACTTGTACTATTAACATTTTGCATATTTAGTATTGAAATATTGCACTTGCAAAAATGCGAAAATGCATATTTTGAGTTTATGAATGAGTTTTTGTTTTATTTGGTTTAGTTCAATTTTTATTGCTTAAGGTCTAGTATTTACGGTTTAAATTTAAAATTGAACTTTTTCGTTGAGATTTTCAATATACATGCTCATTTTTAATATATTGGAGATTCATTTTTAATATGTTGACTGCTTATTATTTGAAAGTTAAATTTTAGTGTACTGAATGCTCATTTTTAGATATACTACTTAAAATAAACTTTTAATAAATTAAAAAACAATATTTAATATATTAAAAATGAAATTTATCAGTGGTGGACGGCATAATTTTTGCCTTAATTAGTAGAGTAAAACATACCTACGGAATGATAAAAAGAAATAAATAAATCCAAACACGAATTGAAAGAATAATATTATAACACGTTCCTTTGTTTTCATTCAACAAGAGGGTAAACTTGGAATAATGATCCATATCATGTTCATCTAGAGAAAATGAACTTAATTACGTGAAGTCTTTTTTTTTTCTTTTTTTTTTTTTGAAAAAAAATTACGTGAAGTCTATTTGTGTTTTGTAACAATTCTCAATTATCGGGCTAAGACTAGAAAAAGAGATTAGACGTGCGGAACAATATAAATAAAAGAGGAGACGAAACATAATATCAACGAATTAGAAAGATATATAAAAAATAAAGAGAAAAGAAAATTGAATATGTCTTAACATGATGACTTACAAGTTTTCTAAATGTTTGTAATGTTGGGAAAATTTACTATTGATATTACAAATTTAACAAATTTAACGTTTCAAAAAAAAAAAAAAACCTTTAACAACTGTGGCGTAATTATATATGTCACTGCCTTGCCAAGGATCTTGTGGTCCAGTGGCATCAAACCCTTCCCTTTATACGGGAGGTGGTGTGTTCGAGTCTCAGTGAAGGCAATTGATTCTTGTGCTTCAATAGGTTGAGAAAGTAGTTATGAACAGATATTGCATTGTAATAGAGTCAGTAGTATTCAACTGCCTTAGAAATTGGTGTAAGCATTATAGCGGCATCATCCCTTAGGATTAACACAACTACATACTTCTATATTCGTACATCTGAATTAGATGTAAGATCTCATAACTGTTCACAATATCATAATGGTTGACAAAATTAAGCTATCAAACTTATTTTAGATTGATTAATTTATTTAATTGTCTGAAGACTTGAATGAGCTGAGGTATTACGATGTATCTATATCTTACTACACAAAAGAATAAAATGAAATGCATTTGGACGAGATTTAGCTTCAGATTCCTTCAACAATGGCCCATGTCACACAAATGGGCAAATTATGCTATTGGACTCGAGTCCACTTTGCGAGGTGGACCCATACCCATGTTCACAATTTAAAAATTTTATGTTCACAATTTTAAAACTCTATGTTCATAATTTTAGAATTCAATATGCAAAATTACATTACTCAATATTCACAATTTTTTAACTCTATATTCACAATTTTGTTATATAGATTCAGAAATTGTGTTATATTATTGAATAGAGAGTTATGAAATTATGAATATAGAGTTCAAAAATTGTGAACATAAAATTCAAAAACTGTGAACATAGAGTTTTAAAATTGTGAATATAAAATACTAAAATTGTGAGTATGAACCCGGGTTCACCTTAAACCTAAGTCTATGGCATAACAACCGACACAAATGTAATAACCAAACGTACATGCTACTTTTATTATTAAAATTCATTTTAATTACCAAAGCCGGAATCAAACCATCATTGTTGATTCTAATATAGAATCTTGATAAATCTTCAAAATGAAATTTGGTTAGAGCACGAGGTGTCCTAAACATGTCCTAACTGTAGAAAACACATTTAAGCATATATCATACTTAGACTAATCCTGTTTGCACCGGACTGACTCCAACCTAATTAAGAAGTAAAATACTGACCATATTAATTTTTTTCATATAAGAGGACTTTCAAACTCCGGACCTTTCTTATGGGACGAGAGTGCACGGTCACTCATGCCAACCAAGCTAGTTATAAACCCTCAAAATTAATATCATTCAAGACACGCAAGATGAAAGGTTGGAAAAGTAATATGCCAATAAGTACCAATTCAAGTTGATGACCAAATTGGTGTTGCGTGCAAGTGCATGTTACCATTTTTGCATATGCATTCGTAGTTGAAAAACCTCTTATCATTTTTAATTTTTAAATTTCTTTTGGAAAAAAATTTAAATCACGCCACCTTCGGAATTGTCCACAAGCAACCTTCGTCTATTTTATCTAATCTGTCCAAGACATAAAAGTGAAATAATGTTTATATTTTAATGAATAAATAATGAGTTGGTATAACAATTTCTAATCATAATTTATATATTGGTTTTATTTTTTATACACTTGTAATTTCTTTTCTAATTTTATCATTTTTTCCTTTCCAAATTATTAATAACATTAAATGTGTTGGTATATATAATCATAACTTGCGTTTACTTTCTTATATACGTATTATAAAAAAAAAAAAAAAAAAAAAAAAAAAAAAAAAAAAAAANAAAAAAAAAAAAAAAAAAAAAGAAAGAAAGAAAGAGAAAAGTGTCAAATTGGCCCCCTAAGGCGGATGGATAGTGCAATTAGGCCCCCTAACTGAAAAAAGCTCCATTCAAGCCCCCTAAACAGGCAAAAAAGTGCAACTGAGTCCTAAATGACTTGTTTATCAGGTTAAATTCAGTTAGTGGGTCAAATTGCACTATCCACCCAGTTTAGGGGCTAATTTGACACTTTTCATTTTTTTTATTTTATTTTTCAAAACAAATATTTTTATTTATTTCAATTCAAAAAAATATTTTTATTTATTAAAAATATTATTTATTATAAATAAAAAAAATTAAAAAAAATTAAAAACAGCCACTGCCTGTTTAATAATTTGGTCCTACTGTCAAATTAATTTGTAGAATTCGTCCCAAAGTGTTGGCCATACGCATTTTTCGTTCCTAAGTTATAATTGATGTTGCACTTTTTGTGCCTTTATTAATAAAACATTAGGGACGAAATTTACAATTTTAGTATAACTCACGGACGAATATGTTGGCATTGCATTATTCGTTCTTTTGTGCTCACTTCTCCTTTAGAGACGAAAAATGTAATTTTATATATTTTTTAATTATTTAAAATAATTATTTTTAAATTATTTAAAATAATTTTACAAAGCTTTTTTAATAATATAAAAACAATTATTTAAATAATGTTTTTGAAAGAAAAGAAAAAAAAAAAAGAAGTCGGCAGTCCCCAGCTGGGATTGCCGACTTTTGTTTGTTTTTTTTTTTGGTTTTTTTTTTTGTTTAAAAAAATTAAAAATTATTAAAATTATTTATAGAATACAAATTAATTTTGACATTATGACCAAATGTGATACAAATTATAAAGTTTTGCACTTAATTTCAGTAATCTGATAAACAAGTCATTTAGGACTCAATTGTACTTTTTTGCCGGTTTAGGGGGCTTGAATGGAGTTTTTTTTTTCAGTTAGGGGGCCTAATTGCACTATCCACCCCATTTAGGGGGCCAATTTGACTCTTTTCCCTAAAAAAAATTATGGTATTATCTTTCTTATTTTTTCTATTCTATCTAAGTTGTTAGTGCCTAAGGTATAATTAAAAGCTATTATCATTTTGATACGTGCTACTCTAGATGTTACATTTATAATATTTCTTGATATAATTTTTGTATATTTATTAAGGCATTAGGCAGTGTAAGTTTGATTAATTAAACCAATTAGTGATTTGTTTTATAATTGATTACCTATCTATAATAATGACATGTAAATTAATTAAGCCAATTGGTCCTCTCACTAATCACTACTCAATTTTTTTTATGAAATATACACAATCTGTTATTATTGAATAAAAATGTGACACAAAACAAATAACTCATTGCTTAACAAAAGTCTACAACAACTATATATGACCATATTTATCCATCTTGCTTTCTTTTTCAATGGATATTGCTATATTTATTATTTTATAACATCTTTATTCGTATTTTTATTAGACGTTTATTTTTTGAAAAGCAAATTCATTAATCATATTTAGGAACGTTTACAGTAAAGTTCTATGGAATAATAAAACATTTCATACAGTCTAACACAGAAATAACTTCCTTAGCAAAGCTAGTGAAAACTTGATTCACATACTGTTTTACAAATTGAAAAATGGATCCTTAAATGAACTTAAAGTTTCTTTCAAATCTTTGATGATTTGAACAAACGTAGGCAAGACTATCTCTGGTTGAAAAGTCTTCACCTCCATTCTTCTGTCCATTGACAATATATATATATATATAATTTTCTTGAGACGTTGATGCTTGGCTATGGAGGTGGAGATGTGGTGGAAGGCGGAGGAGTTTCCTATTAGATGGTTTTTTTGAGCTGCAACGAAGCAGCATTTTAGCAATCATCATCATTGTCGTCGTCGTCATTGTTAATATTGGCTAATAAGGAAATTCGTAGCCGAGATCACGAAGGTATATATTAGATAAACCCTACTTTTGTTTAATAGTTCACAAATTATATAAGAAAATTAAAATAAACTACACTAAAAAACTCTAGGGTTTCACTAAGAGGATACATTTATCATATTTTCCTATTTAAAATAAGGGTGGCTCATATTTTTTTGGGGGGGGGGGGGGGGGGGGTTTTTTAATCTNGGGGGGGGGGGGGGGGGGGGATGTATTATGTATATGTAGCCGAATGGAACAAGCATAGCCCACAACGAAAACATTTTGAAGCCCAACACCAGTTTTTATGCCAAGGACTCGGGCCCATTTTGCAAAATGAACCCAGGTACATGTTCACAATTTTAGAACTCTATGTTCACAAATTTTAAACTCTATATTCATAATTTTTTAACACTATATTCACAATTTCACAACTCTATATTTAATTAATAGTATAACACAGTTTTTGAATCTATATAACAAAATTGTTAATATAGAGTTCAAAAATTGTAAATTTTGAGTAATTTTGTATATTAAATTTAAAATTGTGAACATAAATTTTTAAAATTGTGAATATAGAATTTTAAATTATGAACATGCACCTGGATCCACCTTGTAAGATTGACATACGTTTGTAGCATAATTTGCCGCCAAACACAGTAATATAACAATAAGGTTATAAGGTTCATTAAGGTTGGATGCAAGTTGCTTATCAAATGGACTGCATGAAAATTAACACAAGCTTTGGGCTAGAATTCTTCATTCTTATGGGCCTTCTAAGGTAATAGTGAATGAGCAATTTTCCTCCCAATGGGCTAATCTTTGTTCATAGAAAAAGGCCAATTTTAAAGGTCCATATTCCAAAGTATTCAAGAGAGCCTAAAAACCATGAAAGCAACTTCAATAATGTGATTTTTATGTCAGAATTTTTGTTGTTAAGTATGTGTGAGAGAGGGGACGGGAAGGAGAAAAGGGGGGAAAAAAGTATATATATATATATATATATCGCCTTATGCACGTAGAATTATTTTTTTTTCTCTCTCTTATGAGCCTCACAGAAAGCCTCACTTGCAGGGTTGAAATCTACACTTATAATAAGAGCCAATAATGTTAGACCCCTAACTGGAACTAAAAAAATGTTGGTGTAATAGTCTGCTATAACATATTGTACTTTATGTTCTTCTTATTGTGCAACCTCCAATTAAATTCCTAATATATCCTAATCATTTATAATTTTACCAAATTCTTTCCGCTAAATATAACGAAAGTTTAACATTAAATTCTTTAGGCAATTTGTTTCTTTATTGCAGTTTTCAAACAAATTGGCAATATTCTATAATACCATTTTGTATAGATTCCTAACTTAAAATTAGAATATTGAAGTCTTAATAGGATTCTATAATACAATTTTGTATAGATTCCTAACCCATTATTCTACCCAAAACAACAATATATAAACATCTCCCCTTCTTCTCACTTGTATTAATCCAAAACTAAACCTAACATATTTTGCAACACACCATCTCCTTGACATTCTATAGGTATGATTGTAAAAATATTATCATGCTAATTCTATTATTTGTATTTGTACTCATAATGATTACAGTTTTTTTTTTTTTAAATCAATGATGGTATACTCATTAATTAGTGTAACTTCAATATCATTATATAAATATATCTATTGTATAATCTGTTCATCTATATTTGTATATTTGTATCCTTGTATGTAATGTTGTGGTTCTCAATATATTCCTCTATAATCTACACATTTTAATTACTCCTAACTCCCTAATCTATGGTTTTTGAATTTATGTATGTTGTGGTTCCCATTATATTATTTCATAACATCCTTTATGAACATATTTTCCATAGCACAAGGATATTAGTCATGACAAATGCAGTAAAGTTAATTGATATTGAAACACAAACTGTGGGCTGGAATTGTACAGTTCATGTCATTAAGAAAAGCGAACCAAAAAAAACTATTGGAACGCCTGAGAAAAAGTATATGCTCATCGTACTTGATGATGAAACAGCAAATAATAAAAAATTTCACCCTTATTATTATTATTATTATTATTATTATGAAGATGCTCTTATTCACCACCAACATCATTGTAAATGCTATATCTAAATGCAAGGAACTCGGATTCAATCAATAGTGTTTGATAATGACATTGGAATGTATGATATCACTTTACAAACCAACAAATGGTATATCATCTCAAATGTCATTGTCAAACCTGTCCGGACGAACTATAAAGTACTTGATCACAAATACAATTACACATGGAGTTTAAATGGTCGGACCGGTGTCCAAACAAGTGACAATGATGACACGCCATTTGCTCCCATGTAAATGGTTTATTTGTTTCTACTTACTTTAGTTGCAATTTAGCTATTTACAATTTCGTTATATTTTATTAAAATATATAAGCGTCGAGACTATTTTTTTTATTTTTATTAATTTAGCATTTTTTTCTCTCTCATTATTATATGACTACTTTAACCAATTAAGGAACATTAATTTAAAATACGCATTGGGCATTGGTTTAATCGCGCAACACGCGAGTCATAACTAGTAAATTCTAGAAAAAACAACTAGATGGCCATTATTGAAATAAATTATTTTATTGCTAAAGAAAATAAATATAAAATAGTTTATGCGGCAAAGTTTTTTAAAATCATATTTAATTAAAAAGTAACTTTAAAAAACTAATAATTGAACAATACAATAGCTTAGATTGTTTAAACAAATATTAATACAAAATTTTAATGTAAATAATGAGTTTAAATAATCAAAACAAAATTACTACAAAGTTTAATAACTCAAAATGATGATAAAATGTTAATAAAAAATAATTTATTTTATACTATCATTGATACGAAATTACAAATAAGCTGAGTTAGCCAATCATTTTAACGGGTTTCTAAATCTCTAATCTAATATCTATTAAATTAATTACGGGATAAATCAACTCGATAAATTAAAATCGTTTTAACAATTCAAACCAATAAAACAAACGAAAATAGGATGAGGATGGATAGGAGATTAGGAGAATGCAACATAGCACATTGAATGAATCAAGTCTTGGTGTCACTTTGAGTTAGAATAATAAATGATGGAGTCACATATTTTGATATAAAACGACAAGCATTATGGTAAAAGGCTAAATAATAATTAAAAGAGACAAAAATAAAAGGAGATAAATCCACAGCGATTGGAGGGAGGGGGAAGCCATCATTGTTATTGTTATCCGCTCACCGGAATTCGCAATCCCATTTGCTTTACGTCAATCTTTCACCAACCCATCCAAACAACTGTAACAAGTGGCCAAAACCTTTTATAATTATCCCTACCTAGGCTAACGTCTCCATCTCTTGCAATATTAATAATTAATAATTATAATTGCTCAGAAAGAAGTGTTCGAATAAGTAAAACATGATTTTTGTATTTTGTTATTTGAGCTCATCATATATAATTTATAATGCTATTTATTTCTCATTTGTAATTTAACTATTACATGAGAGAGATGTTTATTCCATATATGGTTGATTTTAAAAAATAATTATAATTAATAATAAGGAAAATTGAACTTTTCGTCCCAAAATTATAAGGTAATTATAGAATTCGTCCTTAATTGTTGGTCTTGCTCACTTCTCGTCGTTAAGTTATCATTCGCATTATACTTTTTGTCATTTTATTAACTTCTCGTGCTCACTTTTCGTCCTTAATGTTTTATTAGTAAAATGGACGAAAAGTGCAACACTAATAATAGTTTAGGGACGAAAAGTGAGTAAAACCAAAAATTAGAGACAAATTATGCAATTAATTACTAACTTAGGGATGAAAAGTAATTTTTTCCCAGAGTAATATAATAATGAAATGAGACTATTAGTCCAAATCATGCTTGTCCATATCCGATGCTTCAACCACTTAATTGGTCAAATTTTATGATTTTAAGCAATCTTGTGAAGTAGGTGAAAGCTACATCATGCTATTTTATTTCATTATATCAAGTTGATCACAGGAATTTTTGTACCATTTTTTGTCCGTATTTATAGGGAGTTATATATATATGGTAACGTAAATTATTCGCATAGTTTTTAATTTAATGAATCATTATCAATTAAATAGGAAAATTTGCAAAGATCTTGTGTTCAAGCGATATAGTGTTAGTTCTACCAAATAGACAGAGACGGAGTCAGAAATTTTGTCCAGTGAGGACGAAATATAGTCACATCAAAACTTTATAAAAATGTTCATAACAAAATATGAAACATAATTAATTAGATAAAATAATTCAAATAGAAAACACATTATAAATTATACATCTCATTATTAAATTTTTAAAAAGCTATGTATATATGTATTAAAAAGTTGTTGAAACTTGAAAGCCATAAGGGATTCAAACCCTAGGCCTTTCCAAAAAAGGAAAGCACCTCTGCCAACTCAACTAACTAATTATTAATATATATTTATCTGTTTTAGTTTCTTGTACTTATATTTAAAATATGTACTATATATATACATATATAAATACAAGGGCTATATATGATGTGAAGGTGGGGTGAGGTTGCCCCACAGCCTATACTGTAGCTCTGTCCTTGCAAATGGGAATTCACAGTTTCAAATCGCAATGGATCAAGGGTAAAGATCTCATGATATTTAAATACGAGAATCATGTTGATCATTTATTTCAAAACATATTTAGTGTATTATTGTTTAAATAGTGAACTGTTGATTTAAATGTTATTGGTAGCAGTTTGTACGATATTTAATTTATAATGTTTATTTATGTAAGCGCGCGCATCTTATATGCAGGATTTGTATTTAATACGGAGTATATTGGATAATTTGGTAGGGGCTACACACAACAAATGCAACAAGTATTGATTTTACCCCATAAATTGATCAGCTTTTTCAACTATTGAAAATGTATCACTTTTAATATTTTTTAAAACAAAAAATGATATATAGCGAACATAAGAGCTCAAATTTTAGCTAAAGCTACGAACCCTCAATCTGGTCTTGATGTCTAGGATATTGAACCTCGACTCCCAGTTGGCTTCGCGATTTGGTTATCATTCTTTAATATATTTTGTTATTTTGGTTGTGTGTCTCATATTTGTTACAAAGATGATAGGTGTTACGGCGTAGTAGAGTGAATTGAGTGCGATAGAATGTATATTTTAAACATTAGATGTACGTGAGTAATTTTGCAAATGTATTCTTAGGATCACATATAAATATGATCCTTATAACTCTATGTGTGTGTGTGTATGTGTATGTATATGTATATGTATGCATGTATGTATGTATTGTTATCACACTAAATAATGGAACAATTTTACTCTCATGGATGTAATTAAGCACCATATCGAACCACATAAATCATGCGTTGAATTGGAATTCCCATGGGGGTACGGTGTATGAATTTCATTTCCACAAAAAAGAGGGAATTGCAGTTTCCTCAAATCAAACAATGTAGTTTTGATGTGTGTTGAATTGCATTAGAAAATAATTTCAATTACATCCAACTAAACACCTCATTGGTGTTTATAAAGTTTCTTTAAAAAGAAAAATCTCGAGCGGGAGGAACGTGCCCTTCACACCCTTTATGGGCGTCACGGCAGTTGGTAACTGGCAAAAAGCCGAACAATGTACCTTGACTTTTCTGTGTATTTTTTAAAAGTGTTTTTACCCGCCCCCTTCCCTCCGACTAGACAAGAAATCTGACAAAATACTTCATTTTGAGTTTACCATTGAAAATGCTCTGATGCCTATTGTACACAACACAATCATGTATTGTAC
This sequence comes from Ipomoea triloba, assembly GCF_003576645.1. Taxonomy (NCBI): domain Eukaryota; kingdom Viridiplantae; phylum Streptophyta; class Magnoliopsida; order Solanales; family Convolvulaceae; genus Ipomoea; species Ipomoea triloba. The sequence continues at coordinate 22,767,829 of NC_044927.1, forward strand.
TTAGTATTATTAAAATGATTTTCAATAATACTTGGAACAATATACATGATTGTGCTATGTACCAAATTATACAAGTACCATTGAAAATCTTTCTAAAAATACCCAGTACTGCTAAATTCACAAATGCCACCACATTTTATATCGACAATGTTACCTATTAACATGAAAAAACACAATAGTTAAATCATCAGAATTGTAATTAACTTCATGTATGAATTTCATCTTATATATTGCATGTGTAAGGGTGTTGTTATCTTTTATATAGATTTACTTGGTATTGTACAATGGACTTATTCAATTATTTGTAGGCTTGTGATTATAACTTATATATAAATAGACATTGATATATAACATATTGTCATACTCAAACAACATTATTGTGGCACATAAAAACTGTTCAATCTCAAAATATTAACAATAAAAAAATGTGGCACATAATCCAACAGATGATAATTTTCTATTTGAAAAATATATAAATAAATATAAATACAAGAGTAAAGGATAAACTTAATTATAAGAAGTGGGGTTCAAGTTTTGCCATCTAAACCACTAGCTTGTGCTGATGACAAGGACGTGCACGAATTTGTAACAAATATTTTTAATAAAAACTTCTATAAAAATATTACATAAGTTGACGGATAACCTGATATGCCGGAAGATCACACAACATCAAACCTTATTTTTTTGATGTGTTAGCTTCATGTCATTGACAAAATTGCAATTATTACTTTATCTTTATATCAATATCATGTGCTTCTAGTCAAGGGTTTTAATTTCCCATCATCTTTTTCTTAATTCTTTTCGACCGCTAATTTACTCGACTGTAAAAAAAAAAAAATTTGTTTTCTTGTTTTTTATTACGTTTTATTCTTAAATATAAAAACTGACGGGTGCGAAGTGGTCAACACCTAATCGAATAAAATGCTAAAAATATATTTGAGTGGGGTGATGAGAATTATTTCTTACGCTTTGTCGTTTTTCCTTAGCTTGGGTTGCATTGCATTAAGTTAGTCTTACTTCTAATATTTCATTAATTTTGTAACTTTTAAATATTTATTGATATGATATATTTTGATTGATTAAAAAAAATTAACCATAATCTTTTTTTTTTCTTTCAACAAAATTAAAATGTATTGGCCCTGTTTGGTAAAATAGTTATTCTATTAGTCAATTTTGTCTTGTTTGACCACTTTAGTTGTTTGACTTGGTTAAACAATCAATATAAGTGTTTGATTAATTAGTTTTTGTAACAATTTATTACTTCAAAAGACTAAAATTCAAAAAGCTGCTCAAAACAGTTTTTTCGATTAACTTTTTAAAAAATTCATTTTGCATATAATCAGCTAACAACTAATTTACCAAATATCTTTCTACAATCAGTCAATACTATCAACTAATCAAACTCACTAACTCATTCAGCTAACAACTATCAACCCACAGCTATTTACCGAGTACCGACCAACAACTATTTATAAAAGTTTCAATCTTTAGAGGTGAAGTTAACATTAACGGAGTATTATTGTTTCAAAACTATATATGATTATGACGGTAGACATTATATTAATTGATACAAAGTAAATGGAGAGCTCATCTGCTCTTGATAATTGATATGAGCCACAAGCCCACAACCAACAGAGATATATATTATTGACACCTCAAATAATTAAGCATAACAGTGTAATGCATAATTTGTGTACTTGACAGAAACCTATACCGGAAATCCCCCTGATTTTCCGGTACTTGTTTGTCACTGTTCTGTCTTTTAGTCTTCAATCCCGACCAAGTTTTGTTTGTTTGTTTGTTTTTTGTTTTTTAAGTAACTCTCAATTGTGTTTATACATATTAAGAACTCTATTAACATGCCACAAACCCATAAAAAAGTAAATTAAATCAACTTAATTTCAAAACTTAGGGTGTGTTTGGAAAACAGGAAAATGACTTCTGGAAAATATTTTCTGGTAAATGAGTCATTTTCCGAAAAACAGTTTAATTTCCAGTGTTTGGTTGCATTCTGAAAAACTGTCTTGGTGTGTTTGGCTCATTTTCCGGAAAATGAGTAGAAATGTATATTTATATATTTTATTATTTTATTTAAAATATAAAGATATATAAACTAATAATATTTATTATAAATAAAATAAATAAATAACTAAATAAATTTAATATATATATATATGCAGCATCGCTGCTCTGGTTTCCGGCCAGTCCGCCGGACTAAGATACCTTTCTCGCACAATTCAAAGTAGGGTTTAGGATTTAGGGATTTAGGGTTTAGTTGTCACTTGTCAACAAAAACGAGGCTCAGATCTGTGAAATAGGGCGGAGGAGAAGCCGCACCGCCATGAAGTTGAAAAAGAAGCAGAAACAAAGCATATATAGAACAATAGAGTTAATTCCACTTCAGATCCCTAAGGTTGAAGATCACAAGAACATTTTTACTTGGTTGCGTATTTGGATGGAAATGATAAATTAAGAAGCAGAGATGAAGAGGATGGTGAAATGGTTTCATTGTTCAACAACCAAAAAGGGTTGTTGAGTTTTGGGAATTAGAAGTCATCGGCATGGGAAGACGGTCAACCACCCTGGAAATCCCCATCGCTCTCCCCACCCTCGCGTCGATCCCATTTTCCTTTGTGGCAGAAAATGACTTCCGCCTAAATTTAGGGGAAGTCATTTTCCGCCAAAATGGCTTTGTTTTCCCCAGTCAATGGAAATCATTTTCCGTTGACTGAGTTTTCCCATGCTTGCCAAACACCCAAAGCCCGGAAAATAATTTTCGAAAATCATTTTCTGGGCTTCCAAACACACCCTTAATATCAAATTGTATATGTGTGGCAAATCCAAACCTCTAAGAAGAATTAGGAATTTAAAAAAATAATAATAATCAGTTTTCCCAATGAATAACTCCTTAGAATGAATAACTTTCATTCCATCATTGAATGTTTGTTTGCGTTTTCTTCTTCTCCTAAAAGGTTGAATCCTTAACTCTAAGGATCCCCACGCTCCGACTTGATAAAACAAACAGAGCCAAATGTCAATGCGCATAAGAGATGTGTCTATTTTGAGCATTATATCCACATACTATCACTGTCGAGTTTTGAACCTTAATCTTTTCTTTCAAATATTATCTACCGAACTATTGAACTATTCTTTCATTCGATCTTGCCTCTCAATAAATGAACACCCTTTTTATCTCGAGCCCGAATTGCTTGTGTATGTGTACCAAGTGACATACACTGCTGGAATTAATCCAAATAGACACTTAATCAAATAAGAATACCATAATTCACTCCAATATAATGGTGTTTGTATTTGATGAGTTAGAAAAAATTCACCTTAAATATTAATATAATCTTGATCTATATGTCTCGTATTTTTTTTTAAATACAATGTAGTCAAAAGGTGACAAATAATAAAAGTTATCATGAAATGGTTTTAAAGGAGAAAAGAAATTTTCTTCCCATTTGATAGAAAATATGATTATTTTCATCCAAATTTTCTCTTCGCAATGTTTTCTTAAGATTTCTTTCCCCACCAAAGCAAGAAAAACTAACAAAACTTCGTTTCATTTTCTTAGTGCATGCGAAACAATATGCCATTAAATCAAAGACTATGCTCAAGAGCAATGATGATTTGCACAGGATTTTATGAATGACAAACTATTAATTAGGTAGAGATTAAGACAAGTAATAACCTTTATATAAATACAATTTTATCATTGATCTCATATATTTTATTGTAAATTGGCTTTAACATTGATATTCTTAAACTAAAGTAGGCCTTTTTTTATAGCTTAAACTTTTATCTATTAAAGGAATGGGGTATTTAAGAATTTAACCATATATAACATGCAAATGAATGGAGTAGGGAAACATAAGTAATATTTCATAACATCATAGCATAATGAACATATATCCAACTAATAATATTTACACTCCAAAAAAGAAAATAAAACATCATTCAATCAATACAACCTCGATGTAGCTATAATATTACAATGATAAATAACTTTTTTGATTGTCCGAAAACTCCTCTCAGAATATTTTTTAATAGGGAGAAAAATGAGAGGGGTTAAAATAGAAACTCCATTGCTCAAATCCAATGGTTAAGAAAGTTATAAACAATGAATTCACAGTTGAGAGTTTACTGGACCAGGTCCGACACCCACCCGAAATCAGGATTCGGGGCATCAGCTTGGGTCGGATATGGGTTCGGACTCGGGTTCTCCCCGTCCAAGGGATTTTCCTTGCCAATTCTTTCAAACATCTTTGCCCTAAGGTCCCTCCCAGACTCCACCCTCTCCATAGGTGCCTCTTCCTTACCCAAACCCCTCTCCCATAGATCAAAGTAGCACGACCCGGGTCGCCCGACACTCTGGGTCGGGGTTGCTGGCAAGCTGCAGAAACCGGGTCGGGCTCTTGTAGACCCGAGTCTAGGCGATCCTATTTGCGCTTTCCACGACGAGGGCATTGAGTTGACCTTGTTTAGCTGTATTTGGCGCATAGAGGCTACTAACCCGTTTACCGAGTTCGACCCGTGCGAGCGGCTCAGTGAGTTAACTGACGGAGACAAGGGAGGCGACTCGGTCGGCGGCGAGCCCGATTCACAGGAGCCATCGTAGGAGTTATACCAGTGAGGCGACTCGGCCCGAGGACTCAGAACTCGGAGCTGTTCCGGCGCGTGGGCGAAGAAGCAGACCCGTCTCCGGCAGCTAAGCCCATCTTTACACGGCTGCGTACGATAGCGAGCCGGGTGGAGCCAGCACTCAAATACGCCGTGCGCGTACTCACACGCGTCGCCCTTCCGGCAACTCCCCTTCCGGAACTCCGGGCAAGCCGTGCCGGAATAATGAAACTTCCGCGGGTCCCTCCGGCGGGCCTTCTCTCCGGGATGAGCGTACGGACACTCAGTCCAGTCATGTGACCTCCCACGTGCGCACCTCCTCACCTTAAAATCGTACATGCGGAAATTATCCGACGAGTACGCGCCCACCGGAAGGTCAACGTCCCTCTCGTTGTCGGACTCGAAGACGACGTCGTTGGAGTTGGACGGCAGGTAACGCATAAGCGCCTTAAGAGCGGCATCGTTTTGTAAAGACGAGAAGTCATCGTTAGAGTTGGCATTTCCGTTAGAGGTGAGAGCAGAGTGAACATCAACCGTCAGATCATCTCTATAAGGCCAGGGAGCAACATGGACCGTCTGATTACTATAATATTTCTCTCCGATCATCATCTTTTAATATTCCTACATATATTTAGTATTTCTTTTTTCTTTGCAGGGTGTTCATGGCGGTTGTGCCTGCAAGTTGATATATAAACTGCTGAACGAGTGGGGCTTAACCGTTGTTGAGTTAAAAGTTTAACCGTGGTTGGGTTAATGAACTGCGTGCCTAACTCCCATAATTCCATTTGCCACTGTGGTTAAAATAATAAGAGCACTTAAGATAATTAATTAACGGCGCGCGGTATAAAAACGGTTTAACAATCGAAAGGTGGTGTGGTTACGTTGCTGGTTATTGGTCTGTGACGGGTAAATATTAACAGCTTTATTGAGTTGAGAATCTTGACTTTGATGTTTGGATCGATCTCTTGTTATTAATTCATGAAGCCCCTAGAGTTTTCAATGGCAGTGGGCTTTGGGTACGTACAGTTTTTTTTGTTTTTTGTTTTTTTTTTTAAAATGCAAATTGTTAATATATTATGTTATAAAATCAAGCAATCGTAAATATATATTATAACTGATGTTGATGGGTAAGTTGATCTCCTATAGTCTTACACTATATATATATATATATAGGTAATATAACTTTAATTTTAGTGATAACTGATAAGGTTCGAACACATTGGATATTTTTGTTATTGAGTAGCTATCTCACTTGCTATCTTATTAAGTTGAATATCTTTTTATCGGGTTAAATTATTTATATATAAGAAGATTCAAATGAAAACAACGTTTTCTTGTAATAAAAAGTAACAGTTGATCTTGTCGCATGGGCAACTCAACTGGTCACAGAGGTGAAGTTTGGGAGAAGAGATCAGGGATCGAGTCTCACCTGCGGTAGTGTGAAGTGTCTATTCAAGGATTATAAACCTGTATGAGAACGTGGTCTTCTTGTAAACTCTTGTAAAAAAGTGAGGATGGATCACAATCACACATCTGGTTAAATGCTTTAGTAAAAATACATACACAAAATCAATTTTATAATTATTGCACTTTCATATTTGCAATATTTTTAAATCCGACTATGCCTCTTTTTCACATATTTTTCAGTAACATAACCATTAATCTACCTTATAATGAGTACGGATCACAACCTCCCATCAAGTTCATATATTTAAAAAATCGACTCTAAACCTTAGGGCATACCAACCTAGATTGGCTGCTCCCATTGAAAATCAAACATGTAATATCGTGGCTATCAAATCAACAGTCTAACCAATTAACTTTGATGTGATTGCCCCTTTATTCTCCAATAATTAGTTGTATATTGTTTGCAGAAAAGTAAATTTAGGTTGGTCACTTTAGTGTTTTGAAAGTTAAAAATAATTTAACCTAACTTTTAAATAGAATTATAATAAGTATGGCACCATCAAATATTAACTCTTATAGTTTTAACCCTGCACTAGACCTATATTTCTTTGAAACATTTAATATTTGATTATTTTATAGATATATGTGATTATTTTATATAAAGTTTAGTTATAAAAAAAATGTTTAGTTAAAATGGCTGTAAAAATAATAGTCAGAAGTAACATAGTAGCAAAGAGAATGGAAAAATAAAAAGAAGACAATAATTAATGGCCTGGAATAATTACGTGACCAGATTAGACATTTTGGGGCCTTTTCATATTATTTTTTCCCAATGCTTTTTGCAAACCATTAGTCTGGTAACTAAAGATGAAAGAAACTTCTGGCTTTAAGGTGTTTTAACCTTAATTAATTATGTTATTTATTCAAAATGATTGATGGAGTTAGTGGAGCATATAAAAGATAGCAAATGAACATAAGGGAATATAATAAAATAATAAATAGAATATAATTGAAGTTTTAACCAGTTTTAATATAAAAAAGTACTCCGTATTACTTTATTATTGTGTTTTAATTTGTTAATGAGAAGATGAGCATAAACAGAATAGATAAGCATCCATGTAAAGTACATAGGATTTGGAGTAGGGGCACCACTTCCAACTATAGCGAGAGAAGGTCTATGACATGGTGTTGATCCATCAACATATCGGGTCCCAAAAGACTCTCTTATGCAAAAAGGGTCACCATCAATGTATTTAAGAAAAAAAATTCTTGATTGTAAATTTTAAAAAGACAAAGTGATGCACTTGTTGTAAGGGAAAAAAATTAAGATACCAAATGAGAGCCATACTGTATCGTCGATCGACCGATCTATGAAGGAGGTAAATATGAGTTATGCAAATGATTCTACGTTCTCCATGTCACATGTACACTTCTATATATGTATGCCTAAAAGATCTTTAAAACCACTGATTGGTGATGAGACTCGGATTTTTAGTGAGGTTTAAACCCCCACCCTACCACTAGAAATAAGATTAAACGTTGATTGATCAATCACTTAAGTAGGTTAAAGAAGAATTTTACCATGAATGTAAATTTTGAGAAACTTATCTATTCTGAACAAAAATATAATATTTTTAAAAATAAAGGTTTTTTTTTTTTATACATAAATTACAATTAGCTATACAAATTTGACTTGTCCTCCACCAAAAATCAGATATTAAGGTAGGCAATTTGGTGTCTGTCTTAATTAAAATTATGCATTTTTGTACAAATATAGTAGTATATACATTACTTATTTTATGTAATCTTAATTGTAAAAAATAATTAATTTTTAACACAAATCAGTTAAGTTTTATAATAATTTAAAGTAGATTATTTCGTGTAAGTATAACTATATTTTAGTTTATTTATGAATCTTGTAATCATTTTAATGTAATCATAATTAATTTAAACGAATTTTTTAAAAAGAATGTTCGCTAATCCATTTACACATTGACCGAATAGGGCCGTCAACTTGTGTTCTGTTGACCGATCACGCGTGGCTCTTTTCCACTCATTCAGACAAAACGAAATCTATCATCTTCATCTATGCTCCCGTACGAGGCGCTTCAATATATGAATGTATAGTAAATCTCACGTGTCATGCGGGCCCGCTTATTTCAATTATTGCCAAAATTGGGTGGTTTTAATTCTTCCCAAATACAACTATATAAATAGATAAAATTTAGATAACTATAGCATTTAACTGCAGTTCTTATATCGTGGACCGCGGTCCACAATGCATTGTGGGCCGCGGTCCCAAAACGACGTCCTTTCAGTAAGTGGGAGACGGAGTCTGTATTTGACATTACAGTTCATCTCAAAAGATGCTGCCTTACATTTGTTTTGATATTATCGAATTAAACTGTAGTTATATCGAAATGTAACTGTAGTTGTGTTGAAATGTAACTGCAGTGTATATGAACTGATACTGAATAACAGTTTCACATTTGTGTTTTATATTATCGAATGAAACTGTAGTTATATCGAAATGTAACTGTAGTTGTGTTGAAATGTAATTGCAGTGTATATGAATTGATACTGAATAACAGTTTCACATTTGTGTTTTTATATTATCGAATGAAACTGTAGTTATATCAAAATGTAACTGCAGTTGTGTTGAAATGTAACTGCAGTGTATATGAACTGAAAGTAAGTGGCGCGAATTCATCTGTCTGTTTTCATTAATCAAAACGACATCGTTTTGATGCGCGGTCCACGATATAATTTGCGTTTAACTGTTACTGCTGTTTTATTAAAATAAAATTATTTCATTTGATCGAACAAAAAAATATATATATTTATTGTATTGACTAAGGCCATATTTGGTAATATAGTTAGCTTATCAGTCAATTTTGACTTATCTGACTATTATTAGCTGTTTGACTTAATATGACTATTTGATTAATTACTTTTTTTGTAACAACTTATTGTTCTAAAATATTAAAATTGAAAAAGCGGCTCAAAACAGTTTTTTTTTCAATCAACTTTTTGAGAAAGTCATGTTGTATATAATTAGCTATCAACTAACAGCTAATTACCAAACATTTTTCTACAATCAACTAATACCATACTAACAACTAGTCAAACTCACTAACTCAATCAGCTAACAGCTATTTACAAACACCCCTAAATATTTTTATAATGTAAATTTGTTTCTCTCCCTCTTTTGGGCTGTAATTAATTGTTGGTTAAATGTAACCAAATTTTGAGTATAAATTTATTTAAAAATTATTTAAATTATTACAAAAAACTTGCTTTCAATCTTTAGATTAATCACTTCTTTGTTAACATGAATCGTTCATTAGCTCAAAAAGTTTGAACTTGATTATCAACTTGAATATTAAAAAATAAAATAAATTTGATGTTTGATATGATATCTTAAAAATAAACTTGTTTTGATCTGGAATTTGAATATCGAAAACTTGAAGAGTTCAACTTTGATCTTTAATCTTACTTATGCAGTTATTCAAAACTATCTTACGAACATGTATATTTAGATAATATAATGTATGTTTTTTTCAAAAAGATAATGTATGTTACATTTCAAATTTTAGATAAATAATACTACTATTTATCATATTGAAAATCCAAATTAAAAGGGAAGTTCTAATTATATCAAAGTTTTAAATTTTACCCGAGTAATATTTTCACACTAAAGTAAAATTAATTATCTATATGAAAATATTTGAATTACAGATACTTAAATATTTAAATGAAATTCAAATTACATGATTTAATTGGACAAATTATCCAATAGTCAACCAATCAAATTGTGTTTTTCTTAGATAAGTTCTCTTCTACTTTTTCTTTCATCGAGAAAGAATCATCATAATGTTATTTAGTTTGAATCTATATCCCATGCCTACAAATCAAAAGACGTTTGTTTTTAAAATACAGTTTTCTTTTACTTTTTCTTTCCTCAAAAAAAAAAAAAATCGCCATAATATTATTTGTATTTAGCCTATTTCATGTGTTGTATACATGATTCTCCATTCAATTTCCATGTCGCTTTATATACACTATTTATATTTCTAAGTGTGTTTCAAATTAAACTTTTTTAATTGGTCCAACTATTAACGGCAGTGGAGATCCAGTTGGCCAGCTGGTTTGACGGTGAGCTCTGGATGCTGTTATTGTTTTCGTGACTTGTGACACCATATTTGTGGATAATCAAGAGTTCTTGCACACAGGAAAAATTATAAGAGGGACGATAATTTATTGTAACTAAGAAAATGTAATTACTACTCTATATGAGAGTGTGACTTATGTGTAATAGTACATAAATTATGACATTATATATGTAAAAGAAATGATTACAGTAAAAAATTATATGTGATGGGTTGAACTGAAAAGGTAGTGATAAGAATTTTTTATCAGCATGAGATAAAGAGGGAGACATATTTATTTGGATAGAGATGGATACAAAAAGCATATTCCAGCTCCAGCTGGAGGGTTTTCTTTTTCTTTTATTAATATTTAGAGAATATTTTTATTTACATTTTCTATTCATGTTATAATACAAAACAAGTATAAAGTTTTATTAAAACTCATTATAATTATTGAATATAATATATTTGATTTTAATCAACTAAAATATTAAACCAAACTCACCAGTTGAACGTACTTTTGATCAACATACTCTAAAACATTTTAGTTTATCAAAAAAATGTAATTGGCTTAGACTAATCGATCACCTTTAATTGATTCATAATTCATTCAATACGCTCTTATTATCTCTTACTCTATATTCTAATAGTGTAAGTTCATATTCTAATCGTGTCCCGGAAAACACTCTCACATGGATGATAGGAGTGGGTTCGAGCCTCAGTGGAAGCAATTGTTGACTCTTTGTGCTTCAGTAGGTTGAGAAAGTAGTTATGAACAGATACTACATTATAACAGAGTCAGTAGTACTAAAAAAAAAAAAAAAACTGAAAGTAGACATGCTTGCCATGTGTATTTACTTACGTACCATCTGTGAATTATAGTTCATATAAGTGCGGCAGTTTTCAACAATATTGACGAGACGAGACATAATATTATTGTTGATGAAATGTGTTTTGACTTTGGCTCCGGTTGCGGCAAGAAATCTGCATGTTATGTCCCAATACGATATCTTATTTTATTCATATATTTCTCTATTTTTCTATTTGCATGGCGTAGTTCATTACATTTGTCACATATTTTATTTTATTAGTAAATAATAAAAAATAATAATTATATTTAAAAAAACACTTGAGCCAATTAGTGTACGTGAGTTATGTCAATAGAAAATAAATTAATAGAAGTATAGTATTATTCGTTTTTCCTTGTCCGAAGATGGAAACCCTATAACATGGTTGATTTTGTGTTCGGCGGAGGCTTGAACGGTCAAGTTTAGCATTCTGCCATCAAAATGTGTTGTTGACTGCTACGCAAGTATAAGAAAATAAAGTTGTAGATTTATAAATAAGAGTCTTGTTTCAATGATTTGAATCACGTTCATTTTCATTCACATAAAAGAAAAAGAATGTGTCTTGGTAAAATAGTTAGTCTATCAGTCAATTTTGACTTGTTGGATCATTATAAATTGTTTGACTTGGTTAAACAACCAATATACGTGCTTGATTAATTAGCTTTTTATAACAACTTAGTGCTCCAAAATGCTAAAATTTAAGGGTCATGTTTGGTAAATGGTTGTTAGCTAATGACTGTTAGTTGATTGGGTTAGAAGGTATAACTAGTTGATAACATTATTTGATTACAGAAAAGTGTTTGGTAAATAAGTTGTTCGCTAATATTTGTTTGGTTTAATTTCTTTTCTCAAAAAGCTAATTAAAAAAAGTTGCTTTTGAGCAACTTATGTAATTTTAGCATTTTGAAATTACAAAAAGGTGATTAACCAAACACTTATATTGACTTATTTTTAACCAAGTCAAATAGCTAACGGTGGTCAAATAAGTCAAAATTGATTGATAAGCTAACTATTTTACCAAACAGGACCAAAAAGTTGTTCAAAGTAACCTTTTCAATTACCTTTTCGAAAAATTCATTTTGTATATAATCAGCTATCAGCTAACATTTAATTTACCAAACATCTTTCTACAATCAACTAATTAAACACACTAACTCAATCAGTGAACAATTATCAGCCGAAGCACCCCAGTATAAAATTATGTTCGCCTACCATTGATCTTCACATCGATCTATTCTTGAATTATTATATTGCTCGTAGATCCTTGAACATAAAACTAATCCTTTGATTTTTTATAACTCGAGAGACAAGTTTTATCACAATAATTGGATAAATTTTATATTGTAGTGCCTAACTATGTACTAATAATTTTAGAACTCATTATTTTCCCTTTAGAATTATTTGTACACATATATTTTCTTGAAGCGTGGTTGAGATTGTTTATGATTGTGGGGGACCGGGAGAGGGACACGAGTGATTTAATGGCAAATAACGTGTAAAATAAGAAGTATGAGTAATAGGGAATTGAATGGATGGGCAGATAAAGTAAAATCACTATCAAGTGGATAAAAACTATAGTATATAAATATAAATATCAGTATTGATGATGTGAAAGGCGGCCGAATTTTTTGTTTTCATTTTTCATTTTCAATCTTTTCTCCCTCCAAGCGTGGCTATTAGGCTATCTTTGATGGACCATTTTTGGTTAATTTCTTGAAATTGAAGTTTAGTTTTTATTCTTTTTTTATTATCTAATATTAGTGTTGTTAATTAAATATATATTTTTAATTATTTTTTCAAGGTTTTAGATTTAAATCTCCATCTCACCGTACGTTGTATTTAAAAATTCAGCGAAATTTATATTTTAACATCAATATTTTAAATAATGAGTTTGGTTTTGAATACTTTATGAGCTTGATAAGACCTTTAATTTGACATTAAATTTTCACTCTCTTACACTCACACATATAAAATCTTTAAAAAAAAACATTATTTTGAATCATTTTGTGTAGAAATTAAATTTTAGTTTATTTCGAATTATGAATATTTAACGATATTAGAATCAATTGTCATATACAAATTCTCTCAATGGTATCTGTTGTCCATGCTTGTGACTAAAAACAGAATTGATGGTACTTCAAGATTTAGTTATTTATTACAAATTCCTTCCTCAACTTCATTTAAACTCTTTTCGATGCATTTAGACAATTTAATAAAGATAAGTGTGTTGAGCTGATGATCACCAATTTTCACAAAATACCAAATTATAGAGATTTATAGTATAAAATAAATACATAAAATCAAGAGAGGTATATAGATTGGGACAATATATAAATTCAAAGCAAATAAGATAGATTAAGAAAAAAAAAACTTATTTATTGATCAAAGTTTGAGAATTAAAAATCACAATGATCGAGTTAGGAATTAAAGAGGAACAAGAAAATTGGCTTATCACAAAACATCATTTTCGTATCAAATCACCTAAGAACAACCAAAAATCGAATAAGTAATAAAATCGGCTCAAAATAATAATTAGCAACAAGCAAAAATACTATGAAATGTAAAGAAAAAGTGAGTGCTTATGAGTATTGTAAGAAATTAGTGATTCACCTGTGTTAAATGAGATAATATTATCTTTTAGTTTTTAGATTTTACAAAAATGTGTTAGAATTAGCAATAAATGACTAAATTATGCACATCTTCTAATGTTACCAGTAAAACAAAATTAAATTATTAATTGAAAATTGTCTTACAATAATATATCAAAATAGTTGTAGTTATGGTGAGAACTAAATTGGGAATTAACTTTAATTTCAAAAAAAATAAAAAATCTCTATCAACAATGTACACGAAATGGACGTAGACGAATAAACTTCATTTCTTTCACTATATTTGTCTATATAATGGACATTATTTACCTCAATGCAATTCAAGATGTTGACTTTAAGCCATAGTGTACATTTGACTATTTCCTTTGATCGCTACGTTTTGATGTCTAATTTACTTGGCCACAAAGTAACCCAAAGTCTTTTTAAATCACTATTTTTTTATTTACAAAAAAAGCCACAATTATTATCTGAAACTATGCTAATTTTTCATGTATGCTACACTTATTGCCCATTTAGGCATTTACCATGAATAAGGACAATTATTTGAAGTTTATATATGAATATGCTAGAATGCATGTAATTGTTTTGAGACAATATTTTGGACGTAATTTAGTATATATATCTATCCAATTTTTATGAAGTGTGAAAATATTGCTAGCAGATGCTTTTCCTTCATAACATGTTTATAGTTGTTTTTTAACACCAACTCATTTATTTATTTATTTGTTTCGAGTGATCTGATGAAAAAAAATTGATGATTACTCAATTAAAAATGCAATTATTAAAATCCAACAACAATATCTTTAGATAAACTAGGATAATCTTTTATAATCCAAGACAATGACATTTCAATTAAAATTATTTTGAATATGGATCACTCTCTAACTTTATAACATTATTGCATTAACCTACAAATATTCTATGAAATTTGAGTGAGTTATCAAAAGGTGTTGGCTTAAGTGGAAGGGCCTTGAGTCGCTTAAATGGTCAAAGGATTTGAAACTATGTAAATGTAGAAACACTTTTGGGAAAGTTGCTTATTGAAAGGACTTGACCTACCGAGACTCAATTGGATTAGTCAGTTTTACAGGAACACATATTAGTGCAATATACTAAAATAGATAAATAAATAATGCAGAAAGAGTGAAATAATCTCATCTACTACTCACAAGTCACAAGTGCTAAATTAAATCCTTGATAAAAATTAAGAGTTACTTTGATACATAAACTTTTTAAATTTTTTGCATTTATCATTTTTTAGGTTCCATCCTGTTTTAATGAAATGGCATTAGGTTAAGCTAGTGTGGCTGGCAAAATAATTTGTTTTTACATGACGTCAAACAAAATAATATTTTCCTTGACATGACTTCAATCCACTGAAAAGTAGATTTTTCACTTTTTGGTGGTGTGGTATCACTCCAATCATACCTAATGTGACTAAAATAAAAACTTCTATTACAAATGCATCATTCTCATTTTGTTATATAGTAGATGAAATTTGGTATTTCTAATAAATAAATTAATTAAAATCGCACATGTACCTTCCAGAAAAGATTTCAAACACATTTACTAAATGGGTCATTTCAAAAATTACACCAATGTAAAAATAATATACATATTTGCACATTCTATCTTTTACAACCAAAAAATTTTCCTCCTAAAATCGCGAGTTGTGAAAATTGGGACTTTCAATCAACAACGACAGTAAATCGCAGGCTCATATTCCAAGTTGTTTCATGCACCTAATGAAGCCGAAGATGAAGACATTTCAAATCAAGAAGACGAGTGAAGTTGACAATTTTGAAAAGACAGAAGCTAAAGAGCATACGATAGGGTTTGCTTGGTTTTAATTTATAGCCTTAATAAATTCCATGTCAACAACTTTTTTAATTAAATTTCCATGTCAACTTAATATGGATTGACAACCTGAAGAAACCTAAAAAAAAATGGTAAATGCAAGAAGTTTTGAAAGATTATGTGTCAAATTAGCTCTTATTTTAGATCAAAAGAATTAATTGAGCACTTGTGAGTAGTAGATGGACCTATTTGACACTTTTGTCAATACATAAATAAATAATTGATTTACAAAAAAAATAAAAATTGATTGAGTTAGTGGGTCTGGGCTCATATTTGTTGTTGGGCCTACTTACACAATATAAACTACTAAGCCCGTTTTTTTTTACTAAGCCCGTATTTAAATTAAAGACAGGCAGGATTGCATTCAAAAACAATATCATGCCACTAGTACATCTGTTGATTTGAGCCCACTCTAATTGGGCTGGAATTTATACTTGGGCCTAAGTAGACATGTTAGGTGGGTTGTAGTAGCAGTGTTGGGCCATGGTGTGGCATGGTTTTCAATTATACACCATACATGTTTACAACTATTATTAAAATATGCAAACATGTGTTATGAGTTCAATTAATTGCCAATAGTCTCTCAGTCAATTTTGTCGCACAACGTCTTCTTAGTGTGACTTACATTCTCAGTATAATTTGTAAGCTATTACATATAAGTTATAACTATGTAAGTAAGATTTACCTAGTACACATAATTGATTAGATTGTGGTTGTGAATTTACATGTTTTGAGTTTAATTCATACCAAAAGTCTCTCGGTCAATATCGTTGCACATGATTTTCTTAGTGCGGTTGACCTCTCCAATATGATTTTCAAGCAATTACATATAAGTGAGATTTATCTCGTACATATGATTAGATAGTGGTTGCGAATTTTCATTGTAATCTGAATAAAAAAAAATTATATGTGTGTGATTTTATTTTGTAACTAGAAATGTGGACATTATTCTGACTCTACTTTTGGCTACATTACTTACGTACGTGAACATCCTCAACAGTTAGGGATTTTGTTTTTGAAGAATAAGGGAGGGGTGACCCAGGCAGGCTTAAACACTTGCCTCACTTGTCACTTGGCAGTCTGGCACTATTATAAAACGTCATCTGCATCTTATCCATCTCCAAGAGCTTCATCACCTTCAGAGGTGGATTAAAAAACTCGATCCAATCACATTTTTTCTTCGGAGCAATCTTGGCAAGGGCGTTAGTCTCAGAATTAAATTCTCTAGGTACGTGAGTAATCATCACCTCCCAATCTCTTGATATCCACTTCTTACACTCTCGTACGATCTCCCCACAAGGGCCGATTGGTTGCAATTCTGTAGTAATCCAACGAACAATTAGGGGTTTTTTGTTAGTTTTTAGGAAGCCATGTAGGAGAGAGAGGGAGAGAGAGAGAGAAAAAAAAAAGAAGAAGAGAAAAGAAAAAGGGGAGGGAAAAAAAAGAAGATTCTGACATTTTTTTTTTGTTTTAAAAATAAAGTAACCAACGGCCAGCGCCCTGGCGGGCGCGTGGGAAACACGTGCTCGCTAGGCTCGCAGTGCGCTCATTTGTTTGTTTGTTTGTTTGTTTGTTTGTTTTTTTTTTTTTTTTTTTTTTTTTTTTTTTTTTTTTT
>NC_044927.1:22785861-22799822 GCF_003576645.1 Ipomoea triloba
TTTTTTTTTTTTTTTTTTTTTTTTTTTTTTTTTTTTTTTTTTTTTTTTTTTTTTTTTTTTTCATTCAAAATCAAGGTCTTTGCAAGAGGAAGATCCAAGAAAAAATCAAAGCTCACATCAATTAAAAATTATACAATTAGATTTTAGCTATGCAAAAATCAACATAAAAATCCCTATTGAGAATTCTCTTAGCAAAGTATTCACGTACAATGTTACAATATATCATCATTTTTCTTCTGGATATTATCTTTTATTGCAGTACTAAATCCTTGTACTTGTTAGATACAGTCAATATAAATTACACCGAGTTAGATTTGTTCTATGATTTACAAGGTGGACTTATAAGATTAGATGCCATAAAAAAACAATTTAATGGATAAATTAAATGCCGGGTCAATGGTGCAGTAGTGGACTGGGGGATATGGAGTCAAAAAGAAAATGTTCAAGAATTTCACATTAAATTATAAGAATTATTTATATTGTACCTCACAATAAAATCATAGTGAATTTAACACGTGATTTATACATACATGCCTTTTACTACTTAAGATTAGATTTAATTAAAATATAGAAGAGACAAGTTGGGGCAATGAAGCCATCCACTTGCTATACCATTTAGATGACTATTCAAGAATAAATTGAGTATTCCATATAATTGATAGGATAAAACGTTATTATGTCAAAAGTTATACGGAGTAATTAATAGTGGAAACTGGAAACGTAACTTTATTATTATTATTATTATTTTTTTATATTTGTGTTAGCAAGATGCTATTAATTGAACTCCAGTTTGGTCAGCAAAGCCGGGAAAGCGTGAAGAATGTCTGTCACTATCATTTAATTTACCAATGGAGGGTCCTGAGGGTAATAAGGATGTGATTTTTTTTATTTTTTATTTTTTTGAAAAGGATAATTAGGCTGTTAATTAGCAGCCATGCACTGATGCACGTCTCACACTTAGCTTGCAATCCAATGTTAATTAATTAATTTAATAAAAACGCCAGTCAGAATTGCAAACACATACATGTACCATTTTTATAAATTATTATTATTATTATTATTATTATTATTATTATTATTACTCTCTTAGTAATATACGTTAAAATAAATTATTATGTAATTAAAATAATATATAATTTACTTAAAATGTATACTTTGTATTTTTATATTTAATTTAAATAAATAATTATATATTTTTGGTTTAAATTTTATTTTTCATAAATTCACAATATATAAGGTCATTTAATTCGAAATGAGATATATTAAAAATCATGCAAAGATTCACAACGGAGAAAAAAATGAATGATTAATTGTATTTGGATATTTGTAATATTTATGTATTCAATATTTAAATTTTAGTAATTTTAATGATTTCAATGTATTCTAAGTTTTAAATTTGAAATAATTTTATTTGTAATATTAATTTTATATTCTACGTAATATTTATTTCAAATTTGTACATAATACAATTGTTTCTGAATATTTTCGCAATACATATTATTTTATTTCAAATTTCGTAAGTAATTTGACGGATTTTTTAATATCTTAAATTAATTTATATATTGATAAAAAAGATATTAATTGTAGAAAAAAAATTATTGATAAAAGAAATTAATTTTGTCAGTTGATGTGAAAGTTATACCACTTTTAAAAATAAGAAAAAAATTATATTGACCGAAACTAAATAGTGATAGATTAATTTTAAACTTAGTGATATAACATTTAAAAAAAATGAAACCCAATATTATCACGAGTGATATTGGCCTAAGAAAGAAAACGTCTGCATGCATGCATGCTCGGGCAAGTGATGTAAGCCAAGTGATGCAATATTACGAAGACTGGACTAATAAGTCATACTACTGTCTGTAATTAATTTTGCATTCATACTTTCATTTCTATTAGGACTCTCTGAGTTTGAGTCACGTTAGGACTAGCTATCCTACTCTACATGAGACTCCCCTAGTATATATATCTCCTATTCCTCATCATTGTAATTGTTCAATTGAATCAATACAATATTCAGTTCTCATCTGGTATCAGTGGCTGACGGCTCTGTTAATTCTTCCGAACGGACCGTTTCTGATGCAACTATTTCTTCTGCGGTTTCTTCCGCAGCCGCTTCTCTGTCTGCTGCGCATCACTATGTTAGCATTAAGCTAACGAACAAGAATTTCTTGTTTTGGAGGACGCAGGTTATTCCGTTTCTTCGTGGGCATGACCTCATGGGTTTCGTTGATGGCACGAACTCTTGCCCTAATCGTTTTCTTCCCGTTTCTGAAGGCTCCTCCGCTGCTGCTGCTCTACCCAACCCGCTGCATGCTCCATGGGTGCGCCAAGATCAGGCGGTCCTTAGTATGTTAATCTCTTCACTTTCGTCGGAAGTTATGTACCTCGCAATTGGTTGCACTACGTCGCGTGATCTCTGGTTGGCGCTTGAGCAGGCTCTCGCTTCTTCCAGTCAAGCTCGGATTATGCATATTCTTGGACAACTGCAAACAATACGCCAAGGTGATGCCTCCGCCGTCGACTACATTGCTCGTGCGCAAGTTATGGTGGAAGATCTAGCTCTTGCTGGCCGTGCGGTTCCTTTGGAGGATCAGAATATGTATATTTTCAGAGGTTTACGTCCAGAATATCACTCTATCGTAGCCTCTTTGAATGTTCGAGGTCAGCCGGTGCGTCTTCCCGAACTCGCCGATCTCCTTGGCTCGCATGAGTTCGCTACCGGTGATAGCTATGGCAGTGTTCCAGCCCCTGCAGCTGCGGCTTTTGTTGGCCAGCGTGGTAGTGGAGGTCGGTCGCGGTCTTGGCGTGGCGGATCGAATCGCCGCGGTGGGAATCAGTCACGTGGCGGTACTGTTTTCGCCGACCAGCAGCAGCAGGGCGGTGGTGTGCAGCGTGGACGTGGCTCGCATGGCGGTGGCAGGTCACGTGGGCGACGTGGTGGTAATTGGCAGCCTCAATGCCAATTATGTGGAAATTATGGCCATCTTGCACCAGCCTGTTTTTCTTTAATTGGCCGTGGACTCCAAGCTCATTTAACATATGCTGAGGATGCGCCGAATCTTGTGTCTGACTCGCATCTTTGGATTCCAGACACTGGGGCGACAAATCACGCGACCCCTGATATTGCTGCGCTCTCTACATCTGAAGAGTACACTGGTGGTGATGCTCTTCGAGTTGGTGATGGTACAGGTTTGCTTATTAGTCATACTGGTCATGCTTCTTTTTCAACCCCGTCTAAAGTATTTAGGATGTCTGATATTTTACATGTTCCTGGTTTGTCTTCCTCTCTTTTATCTGTGCAACGCTTTGCAAAAGATAATAAAGTCTTTTTTGAGTTTCATCCATCCTTTTTTGTTGTGAAGGATATAGCAACCAAGGCAATTCTTCTTCGCGGCAATAGTTGCGGTGGTCTCTACACGTTGCCCATTCCGAAAAACAGTCCCCGTGCGTTTATCTCGTCCCGTGCTTCCTCTTCCGTATGGCATGATCGTTTGGGACATCCTCATCAACGAGTCTTAGATCGTATTCTTCCTTTTTGTTCTGTTAGTGGTTCTAGTCGCAATAATCGTTGTCCTTCTTCTTTGTGTTCTGCGTGTCAATTGGGCAAGTCTACTCGTTTCCCTTTGCCACGTGTAGACTCTGTTAGTTCGAATATTCTTGATTTGATTTATACTGATATTTGGGGACCAGCTCCTGTTTTGTCTTCTTCTGGTTATCGTTATTTTGTTCTTTTTGTTGATGACCATTCTCGTTACACGTGGTATTATCCTATGAAATTGAAGTCTGACTTGTATGCCATTTTTGACAAGTTTCGTGCCTTAGTTGAACGGTCATTTAATCGCAAAATTAAGGCTATTCAGTCGGACTTAGGAGCTGAATACAAAAAGTTACATACCGTTCTTCTTCAGTTAGGGATTAATCATAGACAATCCTGTGCCTACACTCATGAACAGAATGGTCGTGTTGAGAGGAATCACAGGCATATTGTCGAAACTAGTCTTACTCTTATGGCTCGTGCGTCTGTTCCATCTCGTTTTTGGGACTTTGCTTTTGAAACTGCTGTTTACTTGATTAATAGAATGCCATCTAGTGTTTTGCAGAATTCCAGTCCTCATTTATTGTTACGTAAATCTTCTCCCTCATACTCTTTTCTTCGTGTGTTTGGTTGTCCTTGTTATCCTCACTTGCGCCTTATAATCGTCACAAAATGTCGTATCGGTCATCTCCTTGTGTCTTCTTAGGTTATCCTGAGTCTTTTAGGGGGTACAGATGCATGGACTTAACGACTAATAAGATTTATATCTGCAGACATGTACACTTTGACGAGAATGTGTTTCCCTTTGTTAGTAGGGTTGCTGTGCCATCTCCTCCCTCTGTGCAGAAGCCGTGGGCTGAATCGGTTTTACAGGTATTGCCATCTTCTCTTGCTGATTCTGCTCAGGCTGATTCTCCTGTCACCACCACTGCTGCTCCTACTCGTCAAAGAGGACGACCCCGTGGCAAGTCCACACGTCCGACTGTTCGCTCCCATGCAATGGCTACGAGGAGTCGGTCTGTGGCTCCACTTTTGGCTCTCTCTGCTCAGGCTTGTCCTACCGAGCCCACTTGCTACACTCAGGCAGTTAAATTTTCTGAATGGCGAGAGGCAATGGATCTGGAGTTCAATGCACTTTTGCACAATCAGACTTGGGTTCTAGTTCCTCCTCGCCCATGTATGAATGTGATTGGGTGTAAGTGGGTTTTTCGTACTAAACGTAAAGCTGATGGTTCAATAGAGAGGCATAAGGCGAGACTTGTGGCGAAAGGGTTTAATCAAGTTCCTGGTCAGGACTTTTTTGACACCTTTAGTCCGGTTGTGAAACCCACTACAGTCAGATTGCTTTTGAGTTTGGCTATTTCCTCAGGTTGGGTGGTTAGGCAGCTTGACGTACACAATGCATTTTTGAATGGTGATTTGGCTGAGACTGTTTATATGCGTCAACCACCCGGGTATGTTGATGCTCAATTGCCTGATCACGTTTGTCTGTTGAGGCGTTCCTTATATGGGTTAAAGCAAGCTCCACGAGCTTGGTTTAATCGGCTGCATACTTTTTTACTCTCTGTTGGGTTTATAGCTTCAAAGACTGATGTGTCATTATTCTATTACTCTCGTGGTTCTGCATGTGTGTATCTTTTAGTATATGTTGATGACAATTTGGTAATGGGGACTGATGAGCTACTAGTGTCTGATTTACTCTCTAAACTGTCTAATGCTTTCAAAATTAGAGATCTTAGTGAACCTGGTTTCTTTCTTGGAATTGAGCTAGTCAAAACTAGCAATTGTGTTATTCTTTCTCAGCAGCGGTACATGTCAGACATCTTGAAACGGGCTGGAATGACTGATTGTAAACCTCTCGCCACTCCTATTTCTACATCGAAAACTCCATTGCTTAATTCAGATTCATATGAAGATCCAACGAAATACAGGAGTTTGGCTGGTGCTCTCCAGTATCTCACAATTACACGGCCAGACTTATCCTTTGCGGTCAATCAATTGTGTCAACATATGCATGCTCCAACATTGTCTCACTGGGAGCAGCTAAAACGAGTGCTCAGGTATGTCAAAGGCACCCTCTCATTCGGCTTGCGTGTAACTCAGTCAAATTCTAGAGAGCTTCATGCTTTCTCTGATTCTGACTGGGCTGATTGTCCTGAGGACCGTAAATCTACTAGTGGGTATGCAGTGTTTCTTGGCACCAATCTTATCTCTTGGGTGTGCAAGAAACAGAAGACAGTTGCAAGATCATCCACGGAAGCTGAGTATAAAGCCTTGGCTGATGTTTGTGCTGAGGTCATATGGATCATGTCCTTGCTGCGTGAGATCAAAATTGATGGCATCCTTACTCCCAAATTATGGTGTGACAATCTTGGTGCTACTTATATCTGTGCGAATCCAATTTTTCATGCAAGAACTAAGCACGTGGAGATTGACTACCACTTTGTTAGAGATAGGGTTGCCAATGGAGATATTCAGGTTAACTTTATTTCCACAAAAGATCATGTTGGAAAAAATGGCAATAAATGGCATTTTAAGTGGCCATTTTGTGGTATAAATATATGTAGGGTCCACATCCGATTTGGGTCGGGTCAAAGTGGATTCGGATTCTTCGTAGTGAGACGAAGAGATCGATATATTATACGCTCAAAATGGATAATGGGTGAATGAGAAATTGGTTCTCAAAGTAGACCCATTGAGATGGAAACAATGTGGGAAAAGCTTTAAGGAAAAGCATTTGTCCCACATTGGTTTGGGAAGAAGATTTCACCCACTATATATACAAGAGTCATTTTATGACTAATTAACTTGTATAGCATAGATGCTCTCTCTCGCGCGCAGGGGGGGGGGGTGCAAATCAAATCCCAAAAATGAGTTCGAAAGGCTTGAACTTGTGTGCGCCGGCACTTGCGGGCACAAATGTCGTCCGGTAAATTGGCTGCAGCGCGCGAGACATAGTCTCGCGGCACGGCAGTTCGAGACATCACTTGATGTCTCACGAACGACGTCTCGAAGTGTAGTTGCGATGGAAGCTTGCAATAGCGGTGATCTCCTGGTCGCACCGATCGATATCTTGCGGCTAAGAGTTGAACTCTTGAACCTTGCACAATTCGATCAATCGTAGCTCTGAGTCACCTCTCGAAGGCGATCTTCCGCGCGTAACTGCAATAACCTCTCGCAAGAGACTTTGGCCAAAACGGTTCACTTCCAATGTGACCGTTCAAGTGATTAACTCAATATGTTACGGAATTAATTTCAGATTAATTCCAATATTTATTTTTTTTAGAGTTAATTTCATGTTAATGGCAAAGTTAATACTTGGTTAGTGGGTGGAGGTTACCTTGCCAGGAATGAATGCCATGATAAATGCCATTAATCCTTCATCTCCTATATATTTCCAGGTGAGCAGCAGATTTTAGGATAGAATGAGTAGAACATATACGTGATATACACGAAATATTTTCCACCTCGAAACTCTGCTCTCCTTCTTTCTAGCCACCTGTGTTCATCCCACGTTCTCGTTCGCCGGGTCCAAGTTTGAGTGCTCAAACGGCGGATCGTAGCACGTTTTATCCTGGGAAGCCTAGGCCGCAACGTTCCAGCACCTCGGGAAGCGGCAAATAAGGTTTTAAGGATAGTGACAACACGACTCGTGCTTACAACTACCCTAAAGTCCGTTATACACCGTCCCTGTATTCCAGGTTTATCTAACCTTTGTTGTAGGTTTAAATTCTTGGAATTTCCTTGTTTTTCTTTTGTTGTAATCCTTCGTGGATTATTTTTTCTTGTAATATTTGTTTTAGTGGATTTTCTATTTTCGTCCATTTTCTTGGGTATTTCGAGAACTGTTTCCCAACAGATCAATTAGCTGATATCTTTACAAAAGCTTTACCTAGTCCTAGATTTTCTTTTCTTAGGGACAAGCTTCAGGTTAGTAGTTTACCCTGCGCTTGAGGGGGAGTATTAGGACTCTCTGAGTTTGAGTCACGTTAGGACTAGCTATCCTACTCTACCTGAGACTCCCTAGTATATATATCTCCTATTCCTCATCATTGTAATTGTTCAATTGAATCAATACAATATTCAGTTCTCATCATTTCAACGCCGTACTCCAAACTCCAAAGTCTTTAACATAAAAACGTTTAAATTTCAAGTGTAAAAGTGATTTTAACATGTGCAATGGTAATGTAACTTTTATAGGTAAGTCTGGAAATATTATCTTATTTCCTATTTAAAATCAATGCTATATTCCGTAAAAATGATGTTATAGTGCCTTTTCAAATTAAACTTGCAGAAAAAAATTAAAAAAAAAAAAAAAAGAATCTTAACATCAATTATAACCAACACAAAATACCTTCTTGCCCCAAAAAATTTCTTAAAAAGACAGTAATAAGTTGTCTAAAAAAATTTCATAGACAAGAACTAAAAAATATAATGTATATTATGGACAGAATCAATATAATAATTCAACCCCAGTTTGGGTCAGCAATATAATGCCGGTTAGCTAGGCATCTAGAAATTAGAATGTTTCTATCACTTTTGCTTTGCCTAGTGAGGTGAGGATGATAGAATATCAATTAATATACTTTTAATTAATCTATTAAAAATGTACATTGTATTTTAAAAAAAAAATTATTTGAGTACTAAAAATATATTATTTTGTATAATGTACATTAATGTATTTTTGTATATTTAAAATATATATTTTTTGTTATGGTAAATATGGTCAACACAATAATTGCCGACCTCAGGTGAAGCCTAAAAATTATGAGTCATAATGTAAATGATTAATGTGCAAATAACGTGTTGAACTTGCATATCTACTTTTACTTTCTTTTCCATGCCATAGTACCATGCTCCAAAGTCTTTATTGTTAATTTGAAAATATGAATTGTGCGTATGCACTAATCGATTGGAATAAATGGTTAGTTCAATTATTTTATCCTTGATCACAAAGAAAATCTCTATTCATTTCAATAGCTCATTCTTAGATTTATGAGAAATCTTGTAGCAACTATTTGATAGTGTATTTTGAGTAAATTTCAACAAATGACCACAAGAAGATAAACTAGTCTAAGAAGACCGAATCAATAACTCATTCTCTATACATACACTGATAGACGTTAAAAATTTTACGAAGTTTTTTTATGAGTATAAACAAAAGTTTCAATATAATCACACAATAAGAAAAAAACCATTAACTAATTGATTACAATTATAAGAAAAAAGTATTACATTTTCCTTCATAAGTGCAACATTACTTATAAGAGAAATATAATTCTTTTGATGAAAAAATAATACTTTTACATGTATCAAAATATAAACATATTACATTTGTCCTTAAAAGTATTATGTTTTCTCTTATAAGTAACAAACATTTTATTCATGATTTAGTACTACGTATTACATTTGCTACTATAAATATTACATTTAATTATTGACCCGACTCGACTTGACCCATCTCACCGAATGTTATCAAGATCCTATGCCGTTATGAATAACTTAAAAACTAAAACATCCATATACATTATACACAGTTAGTGCATTATAATTTATAATATATAAACGTAAATGTGCAATCCAACTATCAACTTAAACTTTTGGTTGAAATTAAACACATGCTTCAGTTTGGTATTAAAACCAATCTCACACACATAATCTGAATATTTTTTTTGGATAAAGATTCACAATGCAATGACAAATGTGGATCCCAGACCATGGTATAACAATTATGTACCATGACTGCATGAGGGTCCAAGATTCATAGTGGATCTCTTGAAGAAGGGGCTAATGACAACTCCTCCTCAATCATATCTCTTTCTTATTCATACTTTCCTATTGTATAACCAGTAAGTGAATCCTTGCCCTAAAATTCCACCTTAAATTCCATACATTATATTCCTATGACAACAATCATATTTCAATTAATATGAAGACTTTTCACAAATAAAGAATCCACACAATCCATACATTCCTATGACAGCAATCATATTTCAATTAATATAAAGACTTTTCACAAATAAAGAATCCTTAATTTTGTGGAGTCAGTACTCATTAGTTTGATTTCTCCCATGTAAAATAGAACACTCCTTGATTCTAGTTGGGACCTATTTAATTTCAATAGTAACCTTTTTTTCTTTTTTTCTTTTTTTTTTTTTAAAGAAATCCTTTGAACAAAATTGTAGGCTAATTTCCTCTCCGAATTCAAGCAAATTTCTTGACGAGATAATTTCTCATTATGTGCATTAAGAAAATGTTTACTTTCTGTGTTCAGCAAAATTACCATGATTTATATTTTCTTAAAGAGTAAATACCCAAAATGGTCCCTCGACTATAGTATAATTCACAAATTAGTCCTCGACTATTGATTGAGCCCAATTAAACCCTCAACTATTCAATTTTTACCTAATTTAGTCCTCCGTCAATTCATCCGTCTAAAACCTGTTAACTCTAAGGTCATATCCGTAATTTCATTGACATTAAGACCTGATACGTCATCTTTCTATTGTCTATTATCTCCCTTTGCATTTTTGACTCCATCACCGCCAGGGAGAACAGTGATCGCCTGGTCAGCTAAGGCAGCCATCGCCGTCGCTAGAGAGAACCATGGTTGTGGAAAACAGAGCTCAGATCGACGCCAATATTTCCCAGAATGTGATCCTTGGCACTGAGAAGAACGACGGGTTTTACTCCCCCTGCAAGTCCCTCACTAAGCTAAGGTCCAATCTGCGATTAAATCTATTGTCGCGGTGCCTTATCGTCAAGGAGGCACGCTATCCGTTTGCGGCTCCCATTACTTCACCTTCCCGTCCATCGTCGACTACACGCTGTCGTACGCCAAGGTAAGAAACTCCGCTAAATTATGCCTAGGAATCTGCACATACTGTTCGCCATACCCGACTACATTCCGAATCTGAAACCCCTAAAATCCCCTAACGGAAACATCGGGTTGATGGGATGATAAGTGTGATTGCTGACAAGATTGTTGAGCTCTCGACGAACCCGCTGGTGAACGCGTGGTATGCCGGCCAGGACCCGAGCTTCCCCGTTGAAATCACCAATCTTTGCGAGGGTATTTACTACACCTGCGGTGGGGGTGTGTTATACACCGGCCAAATGCAGGGTCACGGGGAGGTTCTTGGTGCACTGGGAGGGTGGGAGGTGAAGTATGAGAGGACGGAGGCAATGGTGAAGAAGAGAAGAGGAGCAGCGAAGCAGTCGGAGTGGGAGAACAGTGAGGCAGTGGGTGATTTTGGAGGTTGACATGGTGAAATTACGCATATGACCTTAGAGTTAACATGTTTTAGACTGATGAATTGACGGAGGACTAAATTAGATAAAAATTGAATAGTTGAGGATTTAATTGGGTTCAATCAATAGTCGATGACCAATTTGTGAATTATGCTATAGTCGAGGGACCATTTTGGGTATTTACTCTTTCCTAAATGTTTTGTCAGGTCGAGACGCAGTGGATTCAACCTTTTAGGCAGAAAGATAATTTCTCAACAATTTGGTAAGAATTAAAACTCTATAAAATAATTTAAACAAATACACAAGATTTTATAAAAAAAAAAAAATTGTCAACACTAAAAAATAGTAAACATTAACAAGACTATCTGCTGCAAGTGGAAAAACACAGCTTTTCTCATTGCCATTTCCAATGAAGCTTCACTTGCAATATCTAAATACAGGAATTTTTTTGAGTGGTAGAAAAGTTCAAATGATGAATTCAAAAATGTCTAGTACAAAATATTAAAATTTGATACAAATTACAAATATATTATCTTCCCCTTGTAAAGGTTTTTTTTTTTTTTTTTAAAGAAAAAAAAAAAGTTAGAATAAAGCCCCTCCCCTCTTGTGAAGGGGTAAAAAAAAAACTGAAATAAAGAAAAGTATTATATTGTTGGTAGGCCTAATCCTATAACATATATGATATCAAATGTTAAAAAACAACCAACTAAACTACTTCAACATCTAATCTATATATATATATATATATGATAGAGAGATAGAGAGTGATGATCATCATATGAGACCATCTACCCCATGAGTCCGTAAAGACTACTCTTGTCCTTCGATTTTGTTGTTCTTAAAAGTTTAGATTTATTTCTTGTTTTTGGATTTTTATTTATGTGTATTTATATGGAGAAAATCCAAGAATTACCTTGTGCAGTGACGCGGTGTGCATATGGTTTCTCTATTTTGCCACTGAGCACTGTTGTTTACTCCATAATCTTAGGCTCTGTTTGGCAGAGCTTATAGCTTATTTTAAGCTACTAATAAGCTATAAGCTCTGTTTGGTAATGTTCTCAAAATAAGCTAGTAGCTTAAAATAAGAGCTTATTTTGAAACGCTATTTGGGGTAGCTTTTCAAAATAAGCTAGTAACTTTTTAACTTTTTTCATCTTTATCCTTATTATTTTAAATAAATGACATCCTTTACCCTTCTCAATTAAAACCCTTTTGACATTTTTTTTCATTATGTTTGGTTGTAATTTCAGTTTGATATTTATGTTTGAACATTAATTTTTGTATGAACTAATCTTATGAATTATAAATATTTTTTTTTTACTTTATATATTTTTAAATATATGTTCTGACTTTATATTTTATTTAAATATATTGATTTCATTATTTTATATTTTAATATATAAACAAACCTATTTAAATTTAAAATTATTTAAATTGTATGAAGATGTTCTTTTAAGTTTTTTTTACATTTATCAGCTTATCAAAAAGCTAATTTTACCAAACACTTTTAAGTATAACAGCTCTTTAGATTTTAGCTTCGAGCTTATAGCTTTTCAATTTTCAGCTAGTTTTCAGCTTTCAGCTACCTTTTCAGCTAAGTTTGCCAAACATAGACTTAGGGTGCGTTTGGTTCGCACGTGGGAATCGGAATCGGAATGGGTATCAAATACTTGGTAAGGGTAATGGGTTTTGGTGAAAGTATTTAACATGTTTGGTAGTTGGGTGGAATGGGAATGATTATTAATAGTTGGGGAAGAAATGATGAAGGGAGATGAAACCCTTATTTCATAAGGGTATGGGTTTTGCCATTGATGGGGTATTCCAAACCCATAGTAACATTCACACAACCTATCAACCAAACACTAACAATCACTTTCATACCCATACCTTATGCCTAAACCCCCCAACCAAACACACCCTTAGTCTTAACATTAGGATTCGGAAAGCATTAGAATTTCAATATCAACCATAGATCTTGTCATTTAAAACGCTATGATCAATTCCCACGTACGGTCTCATGAGAGCTGGTGATCTCAATGAAACATTAGCATATATATAGGTTCCATTGCCCCTCCCTCTAGATCCGTCCTGGTCCATACCCAACTAAGGTCATATCATGTATTAGTATACACTAAGGGTGTGTTTGGTTGACGGGTTTTGGTATAAGGTATGTGTATCAAAGTGATTGTTATTGTTTGGTTGATAGGTTTTTAGAATATTATTATGGGTTTGGAATACCTCATTAATTAATTCAAAAATCCATACCCTTATTTAATAAGCATTCACATTCTACTCTACTACCAAACATGCAAAACACTTTCACCAAAACCCATTACCCTTACCAAGTATTTAATACCCATACCAATTCCGATTCCGATTCCCATGTGCGAACCAAACACACCTTAAGGTTTAATTTAATTCAACTATTTGATCCATTCAATATTTATAAATTAAAGAGTTAGGTTAATTAATTATTTCATTATAAAAGTGGGCTATTATCACATCTAACTATACATCTAGAAGGCAATAAGTTTGATCAAATACATAAAATTAATAGTATATGTTTTAATTTCTTCTTTTTACCTCACAAAGTCACAATATAACCATAATACATTTAATATTTTATGCAATTGTGTTTTCCATCTGAGACACATACATTTGTGTTTATATAGCTGATAGCGTAAATGTAAACGGGCCTACGATTACGCTACGAACACGTGTGTTACGTGTGGTGAAGGATGCCGCTCGGCCGGTCAATCGGTCGCTCTACCGGTTGACGACTGAGCGGTAAGAAGCTATATCGCTCTACGGGTGACGAACAGTAACAAGGAGAGAGCAAGAGAGACGAATGAGCAAATCACAAGTGTATTAGTGTAGTACTGATGAGTTATCCTCCCCCCCAGCGAGGGGAATTAGCCCTATATTTATACAAAGTGGATTCACTATGCACATGGTGTCTGATATGCAAGTGGAGGGCATATGGGCTGTCACTCCGCAAAATGCGCATCGGTTTGCTCGAAGTGGTTGAGTTACTCGAGGTGATGAAAACACGGATCCCTTGTTCCCGTAAAGTTGTCGGTCGTCACATCAAGCAACTGTTGCGCTCGTGAGCCTCCAATCCACAAGGTGTGTTGCTTCCGATCATGCGGCCGACGGACCGGGTGACCGT